>NW_028116011.1:0-24531 GCF_964273445.1 Streptopelia decaocto
AATGGGAAGAATTGGGACAAAAATTGGAAAATTTTTAAGGGACTTTGAAAAAATTTCAACTGGAATTTTAGCCATTTTTTGACGTGAAATTGTAAACATGTGGCCATGGATTTTGAAAATTCTAGAGAGAATTTTAAAAGCTTCAACAGAATTTCAACAATTTTGAGAGGGATTTGAAAAGTTTCAATGGGAATGGGAAGAATTGGGACAAAAATTGGAAAATTTTTAAGGGACTTTGAAAAAATTTCAACTGGAATTTTAGCCATTTTTTGACGTGAAATTGTAAACATGTGGACATGGATTTTGAAAATTCTAGAGAGAATTTTAAAAGCTTCAAGAGAATTTCAACAATTTTGAGAGGGATTTGAAAAGTTTCAATGGGAATGGGAAGAATTGGGACAAAAATCGGAAAATTTTTAAGGGACTTTGAAAAAATTTCAACTGGAATTTTAGCCATTTTTTGACGTGAAATTGTAAACATGTGGCCATGGATTTTGAAAATTCTAGAGAGAATTTTAAAAGCTTCAAGAGAATTTCAACAATTTTGAGAGGGATTTGAAAAGTTTCAATGGGAATGGGAAGAATTGGGACAAAAAATGGAAAATTTTTAAGGGACTTTGAAAAAATTTCAACTGGAATTTTAGCAATTTTTTGACGTGAAATTGTAAACATGTGGACATGGATTTTGAAAATTCTAGAGAGAATTTTAAAAGCTTTAACAGAACTTCAACAATTTTGAGAGGGATTTGAAAAGTTTCAATGGGAATGGGAAGAATTGGGACAAAAATTGGAAAATTTTTAAGGGACTTTGAAAAAATTTCAACTGGAATTTTAGCCATTTTTTGACGTGAAATTGTAAACATGTGGACATGGATTTTGAAAATTCTAGAGAGAATTTTAAAAGCTTCAAGAGAATTTCAACAATTTTGAGAGGGATTTGAAAAGTTTCAATGGGAATGGGAAGAATTGGGACAAAAATTGGAAAATTTTTAAGGGACTTTGAAAAAATTTCAACTGGAATTTTAGCCATTTTTTGACGTGAAATTGTAAACATGTGGACATGGATTTTTAAAATTCTAGAGAGAATTTTAAAAGCTTCAAGAGAATTTCAACAATTTTGAGAGGGATTTGAAAAGTTTCAATGGGAATGGGAAGAATTGGGACAAAAATTGGAAAATTTTTAAGGGACTTTGAAAAAATTTCAACTGGAATTTTAGCCATTTTTTGACGTGAAATTGTAAACATGTGGCCATGGATTTTGAAAATTCTAGAGAGAATTTTAAAAGCTTCAACAGAATTTCAACACTTTTGAGAGGGATTTGAAAAGTTTCAATGGGAATGGGAAGAATTGGGACAAAAATTGGAAAATTTTTAAGGGACTTTGAAAAAATTTCAACTGGAATTTTAGCAATTTTTTGACGTGAAATTGTAAACATGTGGACATGGATTTTGAAAATTCTAGAGAGAATTTTAAAAGCTTCAAGAGAATTTCAACAATTTTGAGAGGGATTTGAAAAGTTTCAATGGGAATGGGAAGAATTGGGACAAAAATTGGAAAATTTTTAAGGGACTTGGAAAAAATTTCAACTGGAATTTTAGCCATTTTTTGACGTGAAATTGTAAACATGTGGACATGGATTTTGAAAATTCTAGAGAGAATTTTAAAAGCTTCAAGAGAATTTCAACAATTTTGAGAGGGATTTGAAAAGTTTCAATGGGAATGGGAAGAATTGGGACAAAAATTGGAAAATTTTTAAGGGACTTTGAAAAAATTTCAACTGGAATTTTAGCCATTTTTTGACATGAAATTGTAAACATGTGGCCATGGATTTTGAAAATTCTAGAGAGAATTTTAAAAGCTTCAACAGAATTTCAACAATTTTGAGAGGGATTTGAAAAGTTTCAATGGGAATGGGAAGAATTGGGACAAAAATTGGAAAATTTTTAAGGGACTTTGAAAAAATTTCAACTGGAATTTTAGCAATTTTTTGACGTGAAATTGTAAACATGTGGCCATGGATTTTGAAAATTCTAGAGAGAATTTTAAAAGCTTCAAGAGAATTTCAACAATTTTGAGAGGGATTTGAAAAGTTTCAATGGGAATGGGAAGAATTGGGACAAAAATTGGAAAATTTTGAAGGGACTTTGAAAAAATTTCAACTGGAATTTTAGCCATTTTTTGACGTGAAATTGTAAACATGTGGACATGGATTTTGAAAATTCTAGAGAGAATTTTAAAAGCTTCAAGAGAATTTCAACAATTTTGAGAGGGATTTGAAAAGTTTCAATGGGAATAGGAAGAATTGGGACAAAAATTGGAAAATTTTTAAGGGACTTTGAAAAAATTTCAACTGGAATTTTAGCCATTTTTTGACGTGAAATTGTAAACATGTGGACATGGATTTTGAAAATTCTAGAGAGAATTTTAAAAGCTTCAAGAGAATTTCAACAATTTTGAGAGGGATTTGAAAAGTTTCAATGGGAATGGGAAGAATTGGGACAAAAATTGGAAAATTTTTCAGGGACTTTGAAAAAATTTCAACTGGAATTTTAGCCATTTTTTTATGTGAAATTGTAAACATGTGGACATGGATTTTGAAAATTCTAGAGAGAATTTTAAAAGCTTTAACAGAATTTCAACAATTTTGAGAGGGATTTGAAAAGTTTCAATGGGAATGGGAAGAATTGGGACAAAAATTGGAAAGTTTTTAAGGGACTTTGAAAAAATTTCAACTGGAATTTTAGCCATTTTTTGACGTGAAATTGTAAACATGTGGCCATGGATTTTGAAAATTCTAGAGAGAATTTTAAAAGCTTCAACAGAATTTCCACAATTTTGAGAGGGATTTGAAAAGTTTCAATGGGAATGGGAAGAATTGGGACAAAAATTGGAAAATTTTTAAGGGACTTTGAAAAAATTTCAACTGGAATTTTAGCCATTTTTTGACGTGAAATTGTAAACATGTGGACATGGATTTTGAAAATTCTAGAGAGAATTTTAAAAGCTTCAAGAGAATTTCAACAATTTTGAGAGGGATTTGAAAAGTTTCAATGGGAATGGGAAGAATTGGGACAAAAATTGGAAAATTTTTCAGGGACTTTGAAAAAATTTCAACTGGAATTTTAGCCATTTTTTGACGTGAAATTGTAAACATGTGGACATGGATTTTGAAAATTCTAGAGAGAATTTTAAAAGCTTCAAGAGAATTTCAACAATTTTGAGAGGGATTTGAAAAGTTTCAATGGGAATGGGAAGAATTGGGACAAAAATTGGAAAATTTTTAAGGGACTTTGAAAAAATTTCAACTGGAATTTTAGCCATTTTTTGACGTGAAATTGTAAACATGTGGACATGGATTTTGAAAATTCTAGAGAGAATTTTAAAAGCTTCAAGAGAATTTCAACAATTTTGAGAGGGATTTGAAAAGTTTCAATGGGAATGGGAAGAATTGGGACAAAAATTGGAAAATTTTTAAGGGACTTTGAAAAAATTTCAACTGGAATTTTAGCCATTTTTTGACGTGAAATTGTAAACATGTGGACATGGATTTTGAAAATTCTAGAGAGAATTTTAAAAGCTTCAAGAGAATTTCAACAATTTTGAGAGGGATTTGAAAAGTTTCAATGGGAATGGGAAGAATTGGGACAAAAATTGGAAAATTTTTAAGGGACTTTGAGAAAATTTCAACTGGAATTTTAGCCATTTTTTGACATGAAATTGTAAACATGTGGACATGGATTTTGAAAATTCTAGAGAGAATTTTAAAAGCTTCAACAGAATTTCAACAATTTTGAGAGGGATTTGAAAAGTTTCAATGGGAATGGGAAGAATTGGGACAAAAATTGGAAAATTTTTAAGGGACTTTGAAAAAATTTCAACTGGAATTTTAGCAATTTTTTGACGTGAAATTGTAAACATGTGGCCATGGATTTTGAAAATTCTAGAGAGAATTTTAAAAGCTTCAAGAGAATTTCAACAATTTTGAGAGGGATTTGAAAAGTTTCAATGGGAATGGGAAGAATTGGGACAAAAATTGGAAAATTTTGAAGGGACTTTGAAAAAATTTCAACTGGAATTTTAGCCATTTTTTGACGTGAAATTGTAAACATGTGGACATGGATTTTGAAAATTCTAGAGAGAATTTTAAAAGCTTCAAGAGAATTTCAACAATTTTGAGAGGGATTTGAAAAGTTTCAATGGGAATGGGAAGAATTGGGACAAAAATTGGAAAATTTTTAAGGGACTTTGAAAAAATTTCAACTGGAATTTTAGCCATTTTTTGGCGTGAAATTGTAAACATGTGGACATGGATTTTGAAAATTCTAGAGAGAATTTTAAAAGCTTTAACAGAATTTCAACAATTTTGAGAGGGATTTGAAAAGTTTCAATGGGAATGGGAAGAATTGGGACAAAAATTGGAAAATTTTTAAGGGACTTTGAAAAAATTTCAACTGGAATTTTAGCCATTTTTTGACGTGAAATTGTAAACATGTGGCCATGGATTTTGAAAATTCTAGAGAGAATTTTAAAAGCTTCAACAGAATTTCAACAATTTTGAGAGGGATTTGAAAAGTTTCAATGGGAATGGGAAGAATTGGGACAAAAATTGGAAAATTTTTAAGGGACTTTGAAAAAATTTCAACTGGAATTTTAGCCATTTTTTGACGTGAAATTGTAAACATGTGGACATGGATTTTGAAAATTCTAGAGAGAATTTTAAAAGCTTTAACAGAATTTCAACAATTTTGAGAGGGATTTGAAAAGTTTCAATGGGAATGGGAAGAATTGGGACAAAAATTGGAAAATTTTTCAGGGACTTTGAAAAAATTTCAACTGGAATTTTAGCCATTTTTTGACGTGAAATTGTAAACATGTGGACATGGATTTTGAAAATTCTAGAGAGAATTTTAAAAGCTTCAACAGAATTTCAACAATTTTGAGAGGGATTTGAAAAGTTTCAATGGGAATGGGAAGAATTGGGACAAAAATGGGAAAATTTTTAAGGGACTTTGAAAAAATTTCAACTGGAATTTTAGCCATTTTTTGACGTGAAATTGTAAACATGTGGCCATGGATTTTGAAAATTCTAGAGAGAATTTTAAAAGCTTCAAGAGAATTTCAACAATTTTGAGAGGGATTTGAAAAGTTTCAATGGGAATGGGAAGAATTGGGACAAAAATTGGAAAATTTTTAAGGGACTTTGAAAAAATTTCAACTGGAATTTTAGCCATTTTTTGACGTGAAATTGTAAACACGTGGACATGGATTTTGAAAATTCTAGAGAGAATTTTAAAAGCTTCAAGAGAATTTCAACAATTTTGAGAGGGATTTGAAAAGTTTCAATGGGAATGGGAAGAATTGGGACAAAAATTGGAAAATTTTTAAGGGACTTTGAAAAAATTTCAACTGGAATTTTAGCCATTTTTTGACGTGAAATTGTAAACATGTGGCCATGGATTTTGAAAATTCTAGAGAGAATTTTAAAAGCTTCAACAGAATTTCAACAATTTTGAGAGGGATTTGAAAAGTTTCAATGGGAATGGGAAGAATTGGGACAAAAATTGGAAAATTTTTAAGGGACTTTGAAAAAATTTCAACTGGAATTTTAGCCATTTTTTGGCGTGAAATTGTAAACATGTGGACATGGATTTTGAAAATTCTAGAGAGAATTTTAAAAGCTTCAAGAGAATTTCCACAATTTTGAGAGGGATTTGAAAAGTTTCAATGGGAATGGGAAGAATTGGGACAAAAATTGGAAAATTTTTCAGGGACTTTGAAAAAATTTCAACTGGAATTTTAGCATTTTTTTTATGTGAAATTGTAAACATGTGGACATGGATTTTGAAAATTCTAGAGAGAATTTTAAAAGCTTCAAGAGAATTTCAACAATTTTGAGAGGGATTTGAAAAGTTTCAATGGGAATGGGAAGAATTGGGACAAAAATTGGAAAATTTTTAAGGGACTTTGAAAAAATTTCAACTGGAATTTTAGCCATTTTTTGACGTGAAATTGTAAACATGTGGACATGGATTTTGAAAATTCTAGAGAGAATTTTAAAAGCTTCAAGAGAATTTCAACAATTTTGAGAGGGATTTGAAAAGTTTCAATGGGAATGGGAAGAATTGGGACAAAAATTGGAAAATTTTGAAGGGACTTTGAAAAAATTTCAACTGGAATTTTAGCCATTTTTTGACGTGAAATTGTAAACATGTGGACATGGATTTTGAAAATTCTAGAGAGAATTTTAAAAGCTTTAACAGAATTTCAACAATTTTGAGAGGGATTTGAAAAGTTTCAATGGGAATGGGAAGAATTGGGACAAAAATTGGAAAATTTTTCAGGGACTTTGAAAAAATTTCAACTGGAATTTTAGCCATTTTTTGACGTGAAATTGTCAACATGTGGCCATGGATTTTGAAAATTCTAGAGAGAATTTTAAAAGCTTCAAGAGAATTTCAACAATTTTGAGAGGGATTTGAAAAGTTTCAATGGGAATGGGAAGAATTGGGACAAAAATTGGAAAATTTTGAAGGGACTTTGAAAAAATTTCAACTGGAATTTTAGCCATTTTTTGACGTGAAATTGTAAACATGTGGACATGGATTTTGAAAATTCTAGAGAGAATTTTAAAAGCTTCAACAGAATTTCAACAATTTTGAGAGGGATTTGAAAAGTTTCAATGGGAATGGGAAGAATTGGGACAAAAATTGGAAAATTTTTAAGGGACTTTGAAAAAATTTCAACTGGAATTTTAGCCATATTTTGACGTGAAATTGTAAACACGTGGACATGGATTTTGAAAATTCTAGAGAGAATTTTAAAAGCTTCAAGAGAATTTCAACAATTTTGAGAGGGATTTGAAAAGTTTCAATGGGAATGGGAAGAATTGGGACAAAAATTGGAAAATTTTGAAGGGACTTTGAAAAAATTTCAACTGGAATTTTAGCCATTTTTTGACGTGAAATTGTAAACATGTGGCCATGGATTTTGAAAATTCTAGAGAGAATTTTAAAAGCTTCAAGAGAATTTCAACAATTTTGAGAGGGATTTGAAAAGTTTCAATGGGAATGGGAAGAATTGGGACAAAAATTGGAAAATTTTTAAGGGACTTTGAAAAAATTTCAACTGGAATTTTAGCCATTTTTTTACGTGAAATTGTAAACATGTGGCCATGGATTTTGAAAATTCTAGAGAGAATTTTAAAAGCTTCAAGAGAATTTCAACAATTTTGAGAGGGATTTGAAAAGTTTCAATGGGAATGGGAAGAATTGGGACAAAAATTGGAAAATTTTTAAGGGACTTTGAAAAAATTTCAACTGGAATTTTAGCCATTTTTTGACGTGAAATTGTAAACATGTGGACATGGATTTTGAAAATTCTAGAGAGAATTTTAAAAGCTTCAAGAGAATTTCAACAATTTTGAGAGGGATTTGAAAAGTTTCAATGGGAATGGGAAGAATTGGGACAAAAATGGGAAAATTTTTAAGGGACTTTGAAAAAATTTCAACTGGAATTTTAGCCATTTTTTGACGTGAAATTGTAAACATGTGGACATGGATTTTGAAAATTCTAGAGAGAATTTTAAAAGTTCAAGAGAATTTCAACAGCTTCAAGAGAATTTCAACAATTTTGAGAGGGATTTGAAAAGTTTCAATGGGAATGGGAAGAATTGGGACAAAAATTGGAAAATTTTTAAGGGACTTTGAAAAAATTTCAACTGGAATTTTAGCCATTTTTTTACGTGAAATTGTAAACATGTGGACATGGATTTTGAAAATTCTAGAGAGAATTTTAAAAGCTTCAAGAGAATTTCAACAATTTTGAGAGGGATTTGAAAAGTTTCAATGGGAATGGGAAGAATTGGGACAAAAATTGGAAAATTTTGAAGGGACTTTGAAAAAATTTCAACTGGAATTTTAGCCATTTTTTGACGTGAAATTGTAAACATGTGGCCATGGATTTTGAAAATTCTAGAGAGAATTTTAAAAGCTTCAAGAGAATTTCAACAATTTTGAGAGGGATTTGAAAAGTTTCAATGGGAATGGGAAGAATTGGGACAAAAATGGGAAAATTTTGAAGGGACTTTGAAAAAATTTCAACTGGAATTTTAGCCATTTTTTGACGTGAAATTGTAAACATGTGGCCATGGATTTTGAAAATTCTAGAGAGAATTTTAAAAGCTTCAAGAGAATTTCAACAATTTTGAGAGGGATTTGAAAAGTTTCAATGGGAATGGGAAGAATTGGGACAAAAATTGGAAAATTTTTAAGGGACTTTGAAAAAATTTCAACTGGAATTTTAGCCATTTTTTGACGTGAAATTGTAAATATGTGGACATGGATTTTTAAAATTCTAGAGAGAATTTTAAAAGCTTCAAGAGAATTTAAACAATTTTGAGAGGGATTTGAAAAGTTTCAATGGGAATGGGAAGAATTGGGACAAAAATTGGAAAATTTTTAAGGGACTTTGAAAAAATTTCAACTGGAATTTTAGCCATTTTTTGACGTGAAATTGTAAACATGTGGCCATGGATTTTGAAAATTCTAGAGAGAATTTTAAAAGCTTCAACAGAATTTCAACAATTTTGAGAGGGATTTGAAAAGTTTCAATGGGAATGGGAAGAATTGGGACAAAAATTGGAAAATTTTTAAGGGACTTTGAAAAAATTTCAACTGGAATTTTAGCCATTTTTTGATGTGAAATTGTAAACATGTGGACATGGATTTTGAAAATTCTAGAGAGAATTTTAAAAGCTTCGAGAGAATTTCAACAATTTTGAGAGGGATTTGAAAAGTTTCAATGGGAATGGGAAGAATTGGGACAAAAATTGGAAAATTTTTAAGGGACTTTGAAAAAATTTCAACTGGAATTTTAGCATTTTTTTAACGTGAAATTGTAAACATGTGGACATGGATTTTGAAAATTCTAGAGAGAATTTTAAAAGCTTCAACAGAATTTCAACAATTTTGAGAGGGATTTGAAAAGTTTCAATGGGAATGGGAAGAATTGGGACAAAAATGGGAAAATTTTTAAGGGACTTTGAAAAAATTTCAACTGGAATTTTAGCCATTTTTTGACGTGAAATTGTAAACATGTGGCCATGGATTTTGAAAATTCTAGAGAGAATTTTAAAAGCTTCAAGAGAATTTCAACAATTTTGAGAGGGATTTGAAAAGTTTCAATGGGAATGGGAAGAATTGGGACAAAAATTGGAAAATTTTGAAGGGACTTTGAAAAAATTTCAACTGGAATTTTAGCGATTTTTTGACGTGAAATTGTAAGCATGTGGCCATGGATTTTGAAAATTCTAGAGAGAATTTTAAAAGCTTCAAGAGAATTTCAACAATTTTGAGAGGGATTTGAAAAGTTTCAATGGGAATGGGAAGAATTGGGACAAAAATTGGAAAGTTTTTAAGGGACTTTGAAAAAATTTCAACTGGAATTTTAGCCATTTTTTGACGTGAAATTGTAAACATGTGGCCATGGATTTTGAAAATTCTAGAGAGAATTTTAAAAGCTTCAAGAGAATTTCAACAATTTTGAGAGGGATTTGAAAAGTTTCAATGGGAATGGGAAGAATTGGGACAAAAATTGGAAAATTTTTAAGGGACTTTGAAAAAATTTCAACTGGAATTTTAGCCATTTTTTGACGTGAAATTGTAAACATGTGGCCATGGATTTTGAAAATTCTAGAGAGAATTTTTAAAGCTTCAAGAGAATTTCAACAATTTTGAGAGGGATTTGAAAAGTTTCAATGGGAATGGGAAGAATTGGGACAAAAATTGGAAAATTTTTAAGGGACTTTGAAAAAATTTCAACTGGAATTTTAGCAATTTTGACGTGAAATTGTAAACATGTTGAAGTGGATTTTGAAAATTCTAGAGAGAATTTTAAAAGCTTCAACAGAATTTCAACAATTTTGAGAGGGATTTGAAAAGTTTCAATGGGAATGGGAAGAATTGGGACAAAAATTGGAAAATTTTTAAGGGACTTTGAAAAAATTTCAACTGGAATTTTAGCCATTTTTTGACGTGAAATTGTAAACATGTGGCCATGGATTTTGAAAATTCTAGAGAGAATTTTAAAAGCTTCAAGAGAATTTCAACAATTTTGAGAGGGATTTGAAAAGTTTCAATGGGAATGGGAAGAATTGGGACAAAAATGGGAAAATTTTGAAGGGACTTTGAAAAAATTTCAACTGGAATTTTAGCCATTTTTTGACGTGAAATTGTAAACATGTGGCCATGGATTTTGAAAATTCTAGAGAGAATTTTAAAAGCTTCAACAGAATTTCAACAATTTTGAGAGGGATTTGAAAAGTTTCAATGGGAATGGGAAGAATTGGGACAAAAATGGGAAAATTCTTAAGGGACTTTGAAAAAATTTCAACTGGAATTTTAGCCATTTTTTGACGTGAAATTGTAAACATGTGGCCATGGATTTTGAAAATTCTAGAGAGAATTTTAAAAGCTTCAAGAGAATTTCAACAATTTTGAGAGGGATTTGAAAAGTTTCAATGGGAATGGGAAGAATTGGGACAAAAATTGGAAAATTTTTAAGGGACTTTGAAAAAATTTCAACTGGAATTTTAGCCATTTTTTGACGTGAAATTGTAAACATGTGGACATGGATTTTGAAAATTCTAGAGAGAATTTTAAAAGCTTCAAGAGAATTTCAACAATTTTGAGAGGGATTTGAAAAGTTTCAATGGGAATGGGAAGAATTGGGACAAAAATGGGAAAATTTTTAAGGGACTTTGAAAAAATTTCAACTGGAATTTTAGCCATTTTTTGACGTGAAATTGTAAACATGTGGCCATGGATTTTGAAAATTCTAGAGAGAATTTTAAAAGCTTCAACAGAATTTCAACAATTTTGAGAGGGATTTGAAAAGTTTCAATGGGAATGGGAAGAATTGGGACAAAAATTGGAAAATTTTTAAGGGACTTTGAAAAAATTTCAACTGGAATTTTAGCCATTTTTTGACGTGAAATTGTAAACATGTAGCCATGGATTTTGAAAATTCTAGAGAGAATTTTAAAAGCTTCAACAGAATTTCAACAATTTTGAGAGGGATTTGAAAAGTTTCAATGGGAATGGGAAGAATTGGGACAAAAATGGGAAAATTTTTAAGGGACTTTGAAAAAATTTCAACTGGAATTTTAGCCATTTTTTTTTACGTGAAATTGTAAACATGTGGACATGGATTTTGAAAATTCTAGAGAGAATTTTAAAAGCTTCAACAGAATTTCAACAATTTTGAGAGGGATTTGAAAAGTTTCAATGGGAATGGGAAGAATTGGGACAAAAATTGGAAAATTTTTAAGGGACTTTGAAAAAATTTCAACTGGAATTTTAGCCATTTTTTGATGTGAAATTGTAAACATGTGGACATGGATTTTGAAAATTCTAGAGAGAATTTTAAAAGCTTCGAGAGAATTTCAACAATTTTGAGAGGGATTTGAAAAGTTTCAATGGGAATGGGAAGAATTGGGACAAAAATTGGAAAATTTTTAAGGGACTTTGAAAAAATTTCAACTGGAATTTTAGCATTTTTTTAACGTGAAATTGTAAACATGTGGACATGGATTTTGAAAATTCTAGAGAGAATTTTAAAAGCTTCAACAGAATTTCAACAATTTTGAGAGGGATTTGAAAAGTTTCAATGGGAATGGGAAGAATTGGGACAAAAATGGGAAAATTTTTAAGGGACTTTGAAAAAATTTCAACTGGAATTTTAGCCATTTTTTGACGTGAAATTGTAAACATGTGGCCATGGATTTTGAAAATTCTAGAGAGAATTTTAAAAGCTTCAAGAGAATTTCAACAATTTTGAGAGGGATTTGAAAAGTTTCAATGGGAATGGGAAGAATTGGGACAAAAATTGGAAAATTTTTAAGGGACTTTGAAAAAATTTCAACTGGAATTTTAGCCATTTTTTGACGTGAAATTGTAAGCATGTGGCCATGGATTTTGAAAATTCTAGAGAGAATTTTAAAAGCTTCAAGAGAATTTCAACAATTTTGAGAGGGATTTGAAAAGTTTCAATGGGAATGGGAAGAATTGGGACAAAAATTGGAAAGTTTTTAAGGGACTTTGAAAAAATTTCAACTGGAATTTTAGCCATTTTTTGACGTGAAATTGTAAACATGTGGCCATGGATTTTGAAAATTCTAGAGAGAATTTTAAAAGCTTCAAGAGAATTTCAACAATTTTGAGAGGGATTTGAAAAGTTTCAATGGGAATGGGAAGAATTGGGACAAAAATTGGAAAATTTTTAAGGGACTTTGAAAAAATTTCAACTGGAATTTTAGCCATTTTTTGACGTGAAATTGTAAGCATGTGGCCATGGATTTTGAAAATTCTAGAGAGAATTTTAAAAGCTTCAAGAGAATTTCAACAATTTTGAGAGGGATTTGAAAAGTTTCAATGGGAATGGGAAGAATTGGGACAAAAATTGGAAAATTTTTAAGGGACTTTGAAAAAATTTCAACTGGAATTTTAGCAATTTTGACGTGAAATTGTAAACATGTGGCCATGGATTTTGAAAATTCTAGAGAGAATTTTAAAAGCTTCAACAGAATTTCAACAATTTTGAGAGGGATTTGAAAAGTTTCAATGGGAATGGGAAGAATTGGGACAAAAATTGGAAAATTTTTAAGGGACTTTGAAAAAATTTCAACTGGAATTTTAGCCATTTTTTGACGTGAAATTGTAAACATGTGGCCATGGATTTTGAAAATTCTAGAGAGAATTTTAAAAGCTTCAAGAGAATTTCAACAATTTTGAGAGGGATTTGAAAAGTTTCAATGGGAATGGGAAGAATTGGGACAAAAATTGGAAAATTTTGAAGGGACTTTGAAAAAATTTCAACTGGAATTTTAGCCATTTTTTGACGTGAAATTGTAAACATGTGGACATGGATTTTGAAAATTCTAGAGAGAATTTTAAAAGCTTCAAGAGAATTTCAACAATTTTGAGAGGGATTTGAAAAGTTTCAATGGGAATGGGAAGAATTGGGACAAAAATGGGAAAATTCTTAAGGGACTTTGAAAAAATTTCAACTGGAATTTTAGCCATTTTTTGACGTGAAATTGTAAACATGTGGACATGGATTTTGAAAAATCTAGAGAGAATTTTAAAAGCTTCAACAGAATTTCCACAATTTTGAGAGGGATTTGAAAAGTTTCAATGGGAATGGGAAGAATTGGGGCAAAAATTGGAAAATTTTTAAGGGACTTTGAAAAAATTGCAACTGGAAGTTTAGCCATTTTTTGACGTGAAATTGTAAACATGTGGCCATGGATTTTGAAAATTCTAGAGAGAATTTTAAAAGCTTCAAGAGAATTTCAACAATTTGGAGAGGGATTTGAAAAGTTTCAATGGGAATGGGAAGAATTGGGACAAAAATTGGAAAACTTTTAAGGGACTTTGAAAAAATTTCAACAGGAATTTTAGCCATTTTTTGACGTGAAATTGTAAACATGTGGACATGGATTTTGAAAATTCTAGAGAGAATTTTAAAAGCTTCAAGAGAATTTCAACAATTTTGAGAGGGATTTGAAAAGTTTCAATGGGAATGGGAAGAATTGGGACAAAAATTGGAAAATTTTTAAGGGACTTTGAAAAAATTTCAACTGGAATTTTAGCATTTTTTGACGTGAAATTGTAAACATGTGGCCATGGATTTTGAAAATTCTAGAGAGAATTTTAAAAGCTTCAAGAGAATTTCAACAATTTGGAGAGGGATTTGAAAAGTTTCAATGGGAATGGGAAGAATTGGGACAAAAATTGGAAAATTTTTAAGGGACTTTGAAAAAATTTCAACTGGAATTTTAGCCATTTTTTGACGTGAAATTGTAAACATGTGGACATGGATTTTGAAAATTCTAGAGAGAATTTTAAAAGCTTCAACAGAATTTCAACAATTTTGAGAGGGATTTGAAAAGTTTCAATGGGAATGGGAAGAATTGGGACAAAAATGGGAAAATTCTTAAGGGACTTTGAAAAAAATTTCAACTGGAATTTTAGCCATTTTTTGACGTGAAATTGTAAACATGTGGACATGGATTTTGAAAAATCTAGAGAGAATTTTAAAAGCTTCAACAGAATTTCCACAATTTTGAGAGGGATTTGAAAAGTTTCAATGGGAATGGGAAGAATTGGGGCAAAAATTGGAAAATTTTTAAGGGACTTTGAAAAAATTTCAACTGGAAGTTTAGCCATTTTTTGACGTGAAATTGTAAACATGTGGCCATGGATTTTGAAAATTCTAGAGAGAATTTTAAAAGCTTCAAGAGAATTTCAACAATTTGGAGAGGGATTTGAAAAGTTTCAATGGGAATGGGAAGAATTGGGACAAAAATTGGAAAACTTTTAAGGGACTTTGAAAAAATTTCAACAGGAATTTTAGCCATTTTTTGACGTGAAATTGTAAACATGTGGCCATGGATTTTGAAAATTCTAGAGAGAATTTTAAAAGCTTCAAGAGAATTTCAACAATTTTGAGAGGGATTTGAAAAGTTTCAATGGGAATGGGAAGAATTGGGACAAAAATTGGAAAATTTTTAAGGGACTTTGAAAAAATTTCAACTGGAATTTTAGCATTTTTTGACGTGAAATTGTAAACATGTGGCCATGGATTTTGAAAATTCTAGAGAGAATTTTAAAAGCTTCAAGAGAATTTCAACAATTTGGAGAGGGATTTGAAAAGTTTCAATGGGAATGGGAAGAATTGGGACAAAAATTGGAAAATTTTTAAGGGACTTTGAAAAAATTGCAACTGGAATTTTAGCCATTTTTTGACGTGAAATTGTAAACATGTGGACATGGATTTTGAAAATTCTAGAGAGAATTTTAAAAGCTTCAAGAGAATTTCAACAATTTTGAGAGGGATTTGAAAAGTTTCAATGGGAATGGGAAGAATTGGGACAAAAATTGGAAAATTTTTAAGGGACTTTGAAAAAATTTCAACTGGAATTTTAGCCATTTTTTGACGTGAAATTGTAAACATGTGGACATGGATTTTGAAAATTCTAGAGAGAATTTTAAAAGCTTCAAGAGAATTTCAACAATTTGGAGAGGGATTTGAAAAGTTTCAATGGGAATGGGAAGAATTGGGACAAAAATTGGAAAATTTTTAAGGGACTTTGAAAAAATTTCAACTGGAATTTTAGTTATTTTTTGACGTGAAATTGTAAACATGTGGACATGGATTTGAAAATTCTAGAGAGAATTTTAAAAGCTTCAAGAGAATTTCAACAATTTTGAGAGGGATTTGAAAAGTTTCAATGGGAATGGGAAGAATTGGGACAAAAATGGGAAAATTTTGAAGGGACTTTGAAAAAATTTCAACTGGAATTTTAGCCATTTTTTGACGTGAAATTGTAAACATGTGGACATGGATTTTGAAAATTCTAGAGAGAATTTTAAAAGCTTCAAGAGAATTTCAACAATTTGGAGAGGGATTTGAAAAGTTTCAATGGGAATGGGAAGAATTGGGACAAAAATTGGAAAATTTTGAAGGGACTTTGAAAAAATTTCAACTGGAATTTTAGCCATTTTTTGACGTGAAATTGTAAACATCTGGACATGGATTTTGAAAATTCTAGAGAGAATTTTAAAAGCTCCAACAGAATTTCAACAATTTTGAGAGGGATTTGAAAAGTTTCAATGGGAATGGGAAGAATTGGGACAAAAATTGGAAAATTTTTAAGGGACTTTGAAAAAATTTCAACTGGAATTTTAGCCATTTTTTGACGTGAAATTGTAAACATGTGGACATGGATTTTGAAAATTCTAGAGAGAATTTTAAAAGCTTCAAGAGAATTTCAACAATTTGGAGAGGGATTTGAAAAGTTTCAATGGGAATGGGAAGAATTGGGACAAAAATTGGAAAATTTTAAGGGACTTTGAAAAAATTTCAACTGGAATTTTAGTTATTTTTTGACGTGAAATTGTAAACATGTGGACATGGATTTGAAAATTCTAGAGAGAATTTTAAAAGCTTCAAGAGAATTTCAACAATTTTGAGAGGGATTTGAAAAGTTTCAATGGGAATGGGAAGAATTGGGACAAAAATTGGAAAATTTTTAAGGGACTTTGAAAAAATTTCAACTGGAATTTTAGCCATTTTTTGACGTGAAATTGTAAACATGTGGACATGGATTTTGAAAATTCTAGAGAGAATTTTAAAAGCTTCAACAGAATTTCCACAATTTTGAGAGGGATTTGAAAAGTTTCAATGGGAATGGAAGAATTGGGACAAAAATTGGAAAATTTTTAAGGGACTTTGAAAAAATTTCAACTGGAATTTTAGCATTTTTTTTACGTGAAATTGTAAACATGTGGACATGGATTTTGAAAATTCTAGAGAGAATTTTAAAAGCTTCAAGAGAATTTAAACAATTTTGAGAGGGATTTGAAAAGTTTCAATGGGAATGGGAAGAATTGGGACAAAAATTGGAAAATTTTTCAGGGACTTTGACAAAATTTCAACTGGAATTTTAGCCATTTTTTGACGTGAAATTGTAAACATGTGGCCATGGATTTTGAAAATTCTAGAGAGAATTTTAAAAGCTTCAAGAGAATTTCAACAATTTTGAGAGGGATTTGAAAAGTTTCAATGGGAATGGGAAGAATTGGGACAAAAATTGGAAAATTTTTAAGGGACTTTGAAAAAATTTCAACTGGAATTTTCCAATTTTTTGACGTGAAATTGTAAACATGTGGACATGGATTTTGAAAATTCTAGAGAGAATTTTAAAAGCTTCAACAGAATTTCAACAATTTTGAGAGGGATTTGAAAAGTTTCAATGGGAATGGGAAGAATTGGGACAAAAATTGGAAAATTTTTAAGGGACTTTGAAAAAATTTCAACTGGAATTTTAGCCATTTTTTGACGTGAAATTGTAAACATGTGGACATGGATTTTGAAAATTCTAGAGAGAATTTTAAAAGCTTCAAGAGAATTTCCACAATTTTGAGAGGGATTTGAAAAGTTTCAATGGGAATGGGAAGAATTGGGACAAAAATTGGAAAATTTTTAAGGGACTTTGAAAAAATTTCAACTGGAATTTTAGCCATTTTTTGACGTGAAATTGTAAACATGTGGCCATGGATTTTGAAAATTCTAGAGAGAATTTTAAAAGCTTCAAGAGAATTTCAACAATTTGGAGAGGGATTTGAAAAGTTTCAATGGGAATGGGAAGAATTGGGACAAAAATTGGAAAATTTTTAAGGGACTTTGAAAAAATTTCAACTGGAATTTTAGCCATTTTTTGACGTGAAATTGTAAACATGTGGCCATGGATTTTGAAAATTCTAGAGAGAATTTTAAAAGCTTCAACAGAATTTCAACAATTTTGAGAGGGATTTGAAAAGTTTCAATGGGAATGGGAAGACTTGGGACAAAAATTGGAAAATTTTTCAGGGACTTTGAAAAAATTTCAACTGGAATTTTAGCCATTTTTTGACGTGAAATTGTAAACATGTGGACATGGATTTTGAAAATTCTAGAGAGAATTTTAAAAGCTTCAAGAGAATTTCAACAATTCTGAGAGGGATTTGAAAAGTTTCAATGGGAATGGGAAGAATTGGGACAAAAATTGGAAAATTTTTAAGGGACTTTGAAAAAATTGCAACTGGAATTTTAGCCATTTTTTGACGTGAAATTGTAAACATGTGGACATGGATTTTGAAAATTCTAGAGAGAATTTTAAAAGCTTCAACAGAATTTCAACAATTTTGAGAGGGATTTGAAAAGTTTCAATGGGAATGGGAAGAATTGGGACAAAAATTGGAAAATTTTTAAGGGACTTTGAAAAAATTTCAACTGGAATTTTAGCAACTTTGACGTGAAATTGTAAACATGTGGACATGGATTTTGAAAATTCTAGAGAGAATTTTAAAAGCTTCAACAGAATTTCCACAATTTTGAGAGGGATTTGAAAAGTTTCAATGGGAATGGGAAGAATTGGGACAAAAATTGGAAAATTTTGAAGGGACTTTGAAAAAATTTCAACTGGAATTTTAGCCATTTTTTGACGTGAAATTGTAAACATGTGGCCATGGATTTTGAAAATTCTAGAGAGAATTTTAAAAGCTTCAAGAGAATTTCAACAATTTTGAGAGGGATTTGAAAAGTTTCAATGGGAATGGGAAGAATTGGGACAAAAATTGGAAAATTTTTAAGGGACTGAAAAAATTGCAACTGGAATTTTAGCCATTTTTTGACGTGAAATTGTAAACATGTGGCCATGGATTTTGAAAATTCTAGAGAGAATTTTAAAAGCTTCAACAGAATTTCAACAATTTTGAGAGGGATTTGAAAAGTTTCAATGGGAATGGGAAGAATTGGGACAAAAATTGGAAAATTTTTAAGGGACTTTGAAAAAATTTCAACTGGAATTTTAGCAATTTTGACGTGAAATTGTAAACATGTGGACATGGATTTTGAAAATTCTAGAGAGAATTTTAAAAGCTTCAACAGAATTTCCACAATTTTGAGAGGGATTTGAAAAGTTTCAATGGGAATGGGAAGAATTGGGGCAAAAATTGGAAAATTTTTAAGGGACTTTGAAAAAATTTCAACTGGAATTTTAGCAATTTTTTTACATGAAATTGTCAAAAAGATGAAGTGGATTTTGAAAATTCTAGAGAGAATTTTAAAAGCTTCAACAGAATTTCAACAATTTGGAGAGGGATTTGAAAAGTTTCAATGGGAATGGGAAGAATTGGGACAAAAATTGGAAAATTTTTAAGGGACTTTGAAAAAATTTCAACTGGAATTTTAGCATTTTTTTTTACGTGAAATTGTAAACATGTGGCCATGGATTTTGAAAATTCTAGAGAGAATTTTAAAAGCTTCAAGAGAATTTCAACAATTTGGAGAGGGATTTGAAAAGTTTCAATGGAATGGGAAGAATTGGGACAAAAATTGGAAAATTTTTCAGGGACTTTGAAAAAATTTCAACTGGAATTTTAGCCATTTTTTTGACGTGAAATTGTAAACATGTGGACATGGATTTTGAAAGTTCTAGAGAGAATTTTAAAAGCTTCAAGAGAATTTCAACAATTTTGAGAGGGATTTGAAAAGTTTCAATGGGAATGGGAAGAATTGGGACAAAAATTGGAAAATTTTTCAGGGACTTTGAAAAAATTTCAACTGGAAGTTTAGCCATTTTTTTATGTGAAATTGTAAACATGTGGACATGGATTTTGAAAATTCTAGAGAGAATTTTAAAAGCTTCAAGAGAATTTCAACAATTTTGAGAGGGATTTGAAAAGTTTCAATGGGAATGGGAAGAATTGGGACAAAAATTGGAAAATTTTTAAGGGACTTTGAAAAAATTTCAACTGGAATTTTAGCCATTTTTTGACGTGAAATTGTAAACATGTTGAAGTGGATTTTGAAAATTCTAGAGAGAATTTTAAAAGCTTCAACAGAATTTCAACAATTTTGAGAGGGATTTGAAAAGTTTCAATGGGAATGGGAAGAATTGGGACAAAAATTGGAAAATTTTTAAGGGACTGAAAAAATTGCAACTGGAATTTTAGCCATTTTTTGACGTGAAATTGTAAACATGTGGCCATGGATTTTGAAAATTCTAGAGAGAATTTTAAAAGCTTCAACAGAATTTCAACAATTTTGAGAGGGATTTGAAAAGTTTCAATGGGAATGGGAAGAATTGGGACGAAAATTGGAAAATTTTTAAGGGACTTTGAAAAAATTTCAACTGGAATTTTAGCAATTTTGACGTGAAATTGTAAACATGTGGACATGGATTTTGAAAATTCTAGAGAGAATTTTAAAAGCTTCAACAGAATTTCAACAATTTTGAGAGGGATTTGAAAAGTTTCAATGGGAATGGGAAGAATTGGGACAAAAATTGGAAAATTTTTAAGGGACTGAAAAAATTGCAACTGGAATTTTAGCCATTTTTTGACGTGAAATTGTAAACATGTGGCCATGGATTTTGAAAATTCTAGAGAGAATTTTAAAAGCTTCAACAGAATTTCAACAATTTTGAGAGGGATTTGAAAAGTTTCAATGGGAATGGGAAGAATTGGGACAAAAATTGGAAAATTTTTAAGGGACTTTGAAAAAATTTCAACTGGAATTTTAGCAATTTTTGACGTGAAATTGTAAACATGTGGACATGGATTTTGAAAATTCTAGAGAGAATTTTAAAAGCTTCAACAGAATTTCCACAATTTTGAGAGGGATTTGAAAAGTTTCAATGGGAATGGGAAGAATTGGGGCAAAAATTGGAAAATTTTTAAGGGACTTTGAAAAAATTTCAACTGGAATTTTAGCAATTTTTTTACATGAAATTGTCAAAAAGATGAAGTGGATTTGAAAATTCTAGAGAGAATTTTAAAAGCTTCAACAGAATTTCAACAATTTGGAGAGGGATTTGAAAAGTTTCAATGGGAATGGGAAGAATTGGGACAAAAATTGGAAAATTTTGAAGGGACTTTGAAAAAATTTCAACTGGAATTTTAGCATTTTTTTTACGTGAAATTGTAAACATGTGGCCATGGATTTTGAAAATTCTAGAGAGAATTTTAAAAGCTTCAAGAGAATTTCAACAATTTGGAGAGGGATTTGAAAAGTTTCAATGGGAATGGGAAGAATTGGGACAAAAATGGGAAAATTCTTAAGGGACTTTGAAAAAATTTCAACTGGAATTTTAGCCATTTTTTGACGTGAAATTGTAAACATGTGGACATGGATTTTGAAAAATCTAGAGAGAATTTTAAAAGCTTCAACAGAATTTCCACAATTTTGAGAGGGATTTGAAAAGTTTCAATGGGAATGGGAAGAATTGGGGCAAAAATTGGAAAATTTTTAAGGGACTTTGAAAAAATTGCAACTGGAAGTTTAGCCATTTTTTTATGTGAAATTGTAAACATGTGGACATGGATTTTGAAAATTCTAGAGAGAATTTTAAAAGCTTCAAGAGAATTTCAACAATTTTGAGAGGGATTTGAAAAGTTTCAATGGGAATGGGAAGAATTGGGACAAAAATTGGAAAATTTTTAAGGGACTTTGAAAAAATTTCAACTGGAATTTTAGCCATTTTTTGACGTGAAATTGTAAACATGTTGAAGTGGATTTTGAAAATTCTAGAGAGAATTTTAAAAGCTTCAACAGAATTTCAACAATTTTGAGAGGGATTTGAAAAGTTTCAATGGGAATGGGAAGAATTGGGACAAAAATTGGAAAATTTTTAAGGGACTGAAAAAATTGCAACTGGAATTTTAGCCATTTTTTGACGTGAAATTGTAAACATGTGGCCATGGATTTTGAAAATTCTAGAGAGAATTTTAAAAGCTTCAACAGAATTTCAACAATTTTGAGAGGGATTTGAAAAGTTTCAATGGGAATGGGAAGAATTGGGACGAAAATTGGAAAATTTTTAAGGGACTTTGAAAAAATTTCAACTGGAATTTTAGCAATTTTGACGTGAAATTGTAAACATGTGGACATGGATTTTGAAAATTCTAGAGAGAATTTTAAAAGCTTCAACAGAATTTCAACAATTTTGAGAGGGATTTGAAAAGTTTCAATGGGAATGGGAAGAATTGGGACAAAAATTGGAAAATTTTTAAGGGACTTTGAAAAAATTTCAACTGGAATTTTAGCCATTTTTTGACGTGAAATTGTAAACATGTGGACATGGATTTTGAAAATTCTAGAGAGAATTTTAAAAGCTTCAACAGAATTTCAACAATTCTGAGAGGGATTTGAAAAGTTTCAATGGGAATGGGAAGAATTGGGACAAAAATTGGAAAATTTTTAATGGACTTTGAAAAAATTTCAACTGGAATTTTAGCCATTTTTTGACGTGAAATTGTAAACATGTGGACATGGATTTTGAAAATTCTAGAGAGAATTTTAAAAGCTTCAACAGAATTTCAACAATTTTGAGAGGGATTTGAAAAGTTTCAATGGGAATGGGAAGAATTGGGACAAAAAATGGGAAAATTTTGAAGTGACATTGAAAAAATTTCAACTGGAATTTTAGCCATTTTTTGACGTGAAATATAAACATGTGGACATGGATTTTGAAAATTCTAGAGAGAATTTTAAAAGCTTCAACAGAATTTCCACAATTTTGAGAGGGATTTGAAAAGTTTCAATGGGAATGGGAAGAATTGGGACAAAAATTGGAAAATTTTTAAGGGACTTTGAAAAAATTTCAACTGGAATTTTAGCCATTTTTTGACGTGAAATTGTAAACATGTGGACATGGATTTTGAAAATTCTAGAGAGAATTTTAAAAGCTTCAAGAGAATTTCAACAATTTGGAGAGGGATTTGAAAAGTTTCAATGGGAATGGGAAGAATTGGGACAAAAATTGGAAAATTTTTAAGGGACTTTGAAAAAATTTCAACTGGAATTTTAGCATTTTTTTTTACGTGAAATTGTAAACATGTGGCCATGGATTTGAAAATTCTAGAGAGAATTTTAAAAGCTTCAAGAGAATTTCAACAATTTTGAGAGGGATTTGAAAAGTTTCAATGGGAATGGGAAGAATTGGGACAAAAATTGGAAAATTTTTAAGGGACTTTGAAAAAATTGCAACTGGAATTTTAGCCATTTTTTGACGTGAAATTGTAAACATGTGGCCATGGATTTTGAAAATTCTAGAGAGAATTTTAAAAGCTTCAAGAGAATTTCAACAATTTTGAGAGGGATTTGAAAAGTTTCAATGGGAATGGGAAGAATTGGGACAAAAATTGGAAAATTTTTAAGGGACTTTGAAAAAATTTCAACTGGAATTTAGGCCATTTTTTGACGTGAAATTGTAAACATGTAGACATGGATTTTGAAAATTCTAGAGAGAATTTTAAAAGCTTCAAGAGAATTTCAACAATTTTGAGAGGGATTTGAAAAGTTTCAATGGGAATGGGAAGAATTGGGACAAAAATGGGAAAATTCTTAAGGGACTTTGAAAAAATTTCAACTGGAATTTTAGCCATTTTTTGACGTGAAATTGTAAACATGTGGACATGGATTTTGAAAAATCTAGAGAGAATTTTAAAAGCTTCAACAGAATTTCCACAATTTTGAGAGGGATTTGAAAAGTTTCAATGGGAATGGGAAGAATTGGGGCAAAAATTGGAAAATTTTTAAGGGACTTTGAAAAAATTGCAACTGGAATTTTAGCCATTTTTTGACGTGAAATTGTAAACATGTGGACATGGATTTTGAAAATTCTAGAGAGAATTTTAAAAGCTTCAAGAGAATTTCAACAATTTTGAGAGGGATTTGAAAAGTTTCAATGGGAATGGGAAGAATTGGGACAAAAATTGGAAAATTTTTAAGGGACTTTGAAAAAATTTCAACTGGAATTTTAGCCATTTTTTGACGTGAAATTGTAAACATGTTGAAGTGGATTTTGAAAATTCTAGAGAGAATTTTAAAAGCTTCAAGAGAATTTCAACAATTTTGAGAGGGATTTGAAAAGTTTCAATGGGAATGGGAAGAATTGGGACAAAAATTGGAAAATTTTTAAGGGACTTTGAAAAAATTTCAACTGGAATTTTAGCCATTTTTTGACGTGAAATTGTAAACATGTGGCCATGGATTTTGAAAATTCTAGAGAGAATTTTAAAAGCTTCAACAGAATTTCAACAATTTTGAGAGGGATTTGAAAAGTTTCAATGGGAATGGGAAGAATTGGGACGAAAATTGGAAAATTTTTAAGGGACTTTGAAAAAATTTCAACTGGAATTTTAGCAATTTTGACGTGAAATTGTAAACATGTGGACATGGATTTTGAAAATTCTAGAGAGAATTTTAAAAGCTTCAACAGAATTTCCACAATTTTGAGAGGGATTTGAAAAGTTTCAATGGGAATGGGAAGAATTGGGACAAAAATTGGAAAATTTTGAAGGGACTTTGAAAAAATTTCAACTGGAATTTTAGCAATTTTTTTACATGAAATTGTAAACATGATGAAGTGGATTTTGAAAATTCTAGAGAGAATTTTAAAAGCTTCAACAGAATTTCAACAATTTTGAGAGGGATTTGAAAAGTTTCAATGGGAATGGGAAGAATTGGGACAAAAATTGGAAAATTTTTAAGGGACTTTGAAAAAATTTCAACTGGAATTTTAGCATCTTTTTTACGTGAAATTGTAAACATGTGGACATGGATTTTGAAAATTCTAGAGAGAATTTTAAAAGCTTCAACAGAATTTCAACAATTTTGAGAGGGATTTGAAAAGTTTCAATGGGAATGGGAAGAATTGGGACAAAAATTGGAAAATTTTTAAGGGACTTTGAAAAAATTGCAACTGGAATTTTAGCCATTTTTTGACGTGAACATGTAAACATGTGGACATGGATTTTGAAAATTCTAGAGAGAATTTTAAAAGCTTCAACAGAATTTCCACAATTTTGAGAGGGATTTGAAAAGTTTCAATGGGAATGGGAAGAATTGGACAAAAATTGGAAAATTTTTAAGGGACTTTGAAAAAATTTCAACTGGAATTTTAGCCATTTTTTGACGTGAACATG
>NW_028116010.1:0-38601 GCF_964273445.1 Streptopelia decaocto
AATTTTGAGAAGGATTTGAAAAGTTTCAATGGGAATGGGAAGAATTGGGACAAAAATTGGAAAATTTTTAAGGGACTTTGAAAAAATTTCAACTGGAATTTTAGCCATTTTTTGACGTGAAATTGTAAACATGTGGACATGGATTTTGAAAATTCTAGAGAGAATTTTAAAAGCTTCAAGAGAATTTCAACAATTTTGAGAGGGATTTGAAAAGTTTCAATGGGAATGGGAAGAATTGGGACAAAAATTGGAAAATTTTTAAGGGACTTTGAAAAAATTTCAACTGGAATTTTAGCCATTTTTTGACGTGAAATTGTAAACATGTGGACATGGATTTTGAAAATTCTAGAGAGAATTTTAAAAGCTTCAAGAGAATTTCAACAATTTTGAGAGGGATTTGAAAAGTTTCAATGGGAATGGGAAGAATTGGGACCAAAATTGGAAAATTTTTAAGGGACTTTGAAAAAATTTCCACTGGAATTTTAGCCATTTTTTTATGTGAAATTGTAAACATGTGGACGTGGATTTTGAAAATTCTAGAGAGAATTTTAAAAGCTTCAAGAGAATTTCAACAATTTTGAGAGGGATTTGAAAAGTTTCAATGGGAATGGGAAGAATTGGGACAAAAATTGGAAAATTTTTAAGGGACTTTGAAAAAATTTCAACTGGAATTTTAGCCATTTTTTGACGTGAAATTGTAAACATGTGGACATGGATTTTGAAAATTCTGGAGAGAATTTTAAAAGCTTCAAGAGAATTTCAACAGTTTGGAGAGGGATTTGAAAAGTTTCAATGGGAATGGGAAGAATTGGGACAAAAATTGGAAAATTTTGAAGGGACTTTGAAAAAATTTCAACTGGAATTTTAGCCATTATTTTACGTGAAATTGGAAACATGTGGACATGGATTTTGAAAATTCTAGAGAGAATTTTAAAAGCTTCAAGAGAATTTCAACAATTTTGAGAGGGATTTGAAAAGTTTCAACGGGAATGGGAAGAATTGGGACAAAAATTGGAAAATTTTTAAGGGACTTTGAAAAATTTCAACTGGAATTTTAGCCATTTTTTTATGTGAAATTGTAAACATGTGGACATGGATTTTGAAAATTCTGGAGAGAATTTTAAAAGCTTCAAGAGAATTTCAACAATTTTGAGAGGGATTTGAAAAGTTTCAATGGGAATGGGAAGAATTGGGACAAAAATTGGAAAATTTTTAAGGGACTTTGAAAAAATTTCAACTGGAATTTTAGCCATTTTTGACGTGAAATTGTAAACATGTGGACATGGATTTTGAAAATTCTAGAGAGAATTTTAAAAGCTTCAAGAGAATTTCAACAATTTTGAGAGGGATTTGAAAAGTTTCAATGGGAATGGGAAGAATTGGGACAAAAATTGGAAAATTTTTAAGGGACTTTGAAAAAATTTCAACTGGAATTTTAGCCATTTTTTGACGTGAAATTGTAAACATGTGGACATGGATTTTGAAAATTCTAGAGAGAATTTTAAAAGCTTCAAGAGAATTTCAACAATTTTGAGAGGGATTTGAAAAGTTTCAATGGGAATGGGAAGAATTGGGACAAAAATTGGAAAATTTTTCAGGGACTTTGAAAAAATTTCCACTGGAATTTTAGCCATTTTTTTATGTGAAATTGTAAACATGTGGACATGGATTTTGAAAATTCTGGAGAGAATTTTAAAAGCTTCAAGAGAATTTCAACAATTTTGAGAGGGATTTGAAAAGTTTCAATGGGAATGGGAAGAATTGGGACAAAAATTGGAAAATTTTCAAGGGACTTTGAAAAAATTTCAACTGGAATTTTAGCCATTTTTTGACGTGAAATTGTAAACATGTGGACATGGATTTTGAAAATTCTAGAGAGAATTTTAAAAGCTTCAAGAGAATTTCAACAATTTTGAGAGGGATTTGAAAAGTTTCAATGGGAATGGGAAGAATTGGGACAAAAATTGGAAAATTTTTAAGGGACTTTGAAAAAATTTCCACTGGAATTTTAGCCATTTTTTGACGTGAAATTGTAAACATGTGGACATGGATTTTGAAAATTCTAGAGAGAATTTTAAAAGCTTCAAGAGAATTTCAACAATTTTGAGAGGGATTTGAAAAGTTTCAATGGGAATGGGAAGAATTGGGACAAAAATTGGAAAATTTTTCAGGGACTTTGAAAAAATTTCAACTGGAATTTTAGCCATTTTTTGACGTGAAATTGTAAACATGTGGACATGGATTTTGAAAATTCTAGAGAGAATTTTAAAAGCTTCAAGAGAATTTCAACAATTTTGAGAGGGATTTGAAAAGTTTCAATGGGAATGGGAAGAATTGGGACAAAAATTGGAAAATTTTTCAGGGACTTTGAAAACATTTCAACTGGAATTTTAGCCATTTTTTGACGTGAAATTGTAAACATGTGGACATGGATTTTGAAAATTCTAGAGAGAATTTTAAAAGCTTCAAGAGAATTTCAACAGTTTTGAGAGGGATTTGAAAAGTTTCAATGGGAATGGGAAGAATTGGGACAAAAATTGGAAAATTTTTCAGGGACTTTGAAAAAATTTCCACTGGAATTTTAGCCATTTTTTGACGTGAAATTGTAAACATGTGGACATGGATTTTGAAAATTCTAGAGAGAATTTTAAAAGCTTCAAGAGAATTTCAACAATTTTGAGAGGGATTTGAAAAGTTTCAATGGGAATGGGAAGAATTGGGACAAAAATTGGAAAATTTTGAAGGGACTTTGAAAAAATTTCCACTGGAATTTTAGCCATTTTTTTATGTGAAATTGTAAACATGTGGACATGGATTTTGAAAATTCTAGAGAGAATTTTAAAAGCTTCAAGAGAATTTCAACAATTTTGAGAGGGATTTGAAAAGTTTCAATGGGAATGGGAAGAATTGGGACAAAAATTGGAAAATTTTTCAGGGACTTTGAAAACATTTCAACTGGAATTTTAGCCATTTTTTGACGTGAAATTGTAAACATGTGGACATGGATTTTGAAAATTCTAGAGAGAATTTTAAAAGCTTCAAGAGAATTTCAACAATTTTGAGAGGGATTTGAAAAGTTTCAATGGGAATGGGAAGAATTGGGACAAAAATTGGAAAATTTTTAAGGGACTTTGAAAAAATTTCAACTGGAATTTTAGCCATTTTTTGACGTGAAATTGTAAACATGTGGACATGGATTTTGAAAATTCTAGAGAGAATTTTAAAAGCTTCAAGAGAATTTCAACAATTTTGAGAGGGATTTGAAAAGTTTCAATGGGAATGGGAAGAATTGGGACAAAAATTGGAAAATTTTTAAGGGACTTTGAAAAAATTTCAACTGGAATTTTAGCCATTTTTTGACGTGAAATTGTAAACATGTGGACATGGATTTTGAAAATTCTAGAGAGAATTTTAAAAGCTTCAAGAGAACTTCAACAGTTTTGAGAGGGATTTGAAAAGTTTCAATGGGAATGGGAAGAATTGGGACAAAAATTGGAAAATTTTTCAGGGACTTTGAAAAAATTTCCACTGGAATTTTAGCCATTTTTTGACGTGAAATTGTAAACATGTGGACATGGATTTTGAAAATTCTAGAGAGAATTTTAAAAGCTTCAAGAGAATTTCAACAATTTTGAGAGGGATTTGAAAAGTTTCAATGGGAATGGGAAGAATTGGGACCAAAATTGGAAAATTTTGAAGGGACTTTGAAAAAATTTCCACTGGAATTTTAGCCATTTTTTTATGTGAAATTGTAAACATGTGGACGTGGATTTTGAAAATTCTGGAGAGAATTTTAAAAGCTTCAAGAGAATTTCAACAATTTGGAGAGGGATTTGAAAAGTTTCAATGGGAATGGGAAGAATTGGGACAAAAATTGGAAAATTTTCAAGGGACTTTGAAAAAATTTCAACTGGAATTTTAGCCATTTTTTGACGTGAAATTGTAAACATGTGGACATGGATTTTGAAAATTCTAGAAGAGAATTTTAAAAGCTTCAAGAGAATTTCAACAATTTTGAGAGGGATTTGAAAAGTTTCAATGGGAATGGGAAGAATTGGGACAAAAATTGGAAAATTTTTAAGGGACTTTGAAAAAAATTTCCACTGGAATTTTAGCCATTTTTTGACGTGAAATTGTAAACATGTGGACATGGATTTTGAAAATTCTAGAGAGAATTTTAAAAGCTTCAAGAGAATTTCAACAATTTTGAGAGGGATATGAAAAGTTTCCATGGGAATGGGAAGAATTGGGACAAAAATTGGAAAATTTTTAAGGGACTTTGAAAAAATTTCAACTGGAATTTTAGCCATTTTTTGACGTGAAATTGTAAACATGTGGACCTGGATTTTGAAAATTCTAGAGAGAATTTTAAAAGCTTCAAGAGAATTTCAACAATTTTGAGAGGGATTTGAAAAGTTTCAATGGGAATGGGAAGAATTGGGACAAAAATTGGAAAATTTTTCAGGGACTTTGAAAAAATTTCCACTGGAATTTTAGCCATTTTTTGACGTGAAATTGTAAACATGTGGACATGGATTTTGAAAATTCTAGAGAGAATTTTAAAAGCTTCAAGAGAATTTCAACAGTTTTGAGAGGGATTTGAAAAGTTTCAATGGGAATGGGAAGAATTGGGACAAAAATTGGAAAATTTTTCAGGGACTTTGAAAAAATTTCAACTGGAATTTTAGCCATTTTTTGACGTGAAATTGTAAAAATGTGGACATGGATTTTGAAAATTCTAGAGAGAATTTTAAAAGCTTCAAGAGAATTTCAACAATTTTGAGAGGGATTTGAAAAGTTTCAATGGGAATGGGAAGAATTGGGACAAAAATTGGAAAATTTTGAAGGGACTTTGAAAAAATTTCCACTGGAATTTTAGCCATTTTTTTATGTGAAATTGTAAACATGTGGACATGGATTTTGAAAATTCTAGAGAGAATTTTAAAAGCTTCAAGAGAATTTCAACAATTTTGAGAGGGATTTGAAAAGTTTCAATGGGAATGGGAAGAATTGGGACAAAAATTGGAAAATTTTTAAGGGACTTTGAAAACATTTCAACTGGAATTTTAGCCACTTTTTTGACGTGAAATTGTAAACATGTGGACATGGATTTTGAAAATTCTAGAGAGAATTTTAAAAGCTTCAAGAGAATTTCAACAATTTTGAGAGGGATTTGAAAAGTTTCAATGGGAATGGGAAGAATTGGGACAAAAATTGGAAAATTTTTAAGGGACTTTGAAAAAATTTCAACTGGAATTTTAGCCATTTTTTGACGTGAAATTGTAAACATGTGGACATGGATTTTGAAAATTCTAGAGAGAATTTTAAAAGCTTCAAGAGAATTTCAACAATTTTGAGAGGGATTTGAAAAGTTTCAATGGGAATGGGAAGAATTGGGACAAAAATTGGAAAATTTTTAAGGGACTTTGAAAAAATTTCAACTGGAATTTTAGCCATTTTTTGACGTGAAATTGTAAACATGTGGACATGGATTTTGAAAATTCTAGAGAGAATTTTAAAAGCTTCAAGAGAACTTCAACAGTTTTGAGAGGGATTTGAAAAGTTTCAATGGGAATGGGAAGAATTGGGACAAAAATTGGAAAATTTTTCAGGGACTTTGAAAAAATTTCCACTGGAATTTTAGCCATTTTTTGACGTGAAATTGTAAACATGTGGACATGGATTTTGAAAATTCTAGAGAGAATTTTAAAAGCTTCAAGAGAATTTCAACAATTTTGAGCGGGATTTGAAAAGTTTCAATGGGAATGGGAAGAATTGGGACAAAAATTGGAAAATTTTTCAGGGACTTTGAAAAAATTTCAACTGGAATTTTAGCCATTTTTTGACGTGAAATTGTAAACATGTGGACATGGATTTTGAAAATTCTAGAGAGAATTTTAAAAGCTTCAAGAGAATTTCAACAATTTTGAGAGGGATTTGAAAAGTTTCAATGGGAATGGGAAGAATTGGGACAAAAATTGGAAAATTTTTAAGGGACTTTGAAAAAATTTCAACTGGAATTTTAGCCATTTTTTGACGTGAAATTGTAAACATGTGGACATGGATTTTGAAAATTCTAGAGAGAATTTTAAAAGCTTCAAGAGAATTTCAACAATTTTGAGAGGGATTTGAAAAGTTTCAATGGGAATGGGAAGAATTGGGACAAAAATCGGAAAATTTTTCAGGGACTTTGAAAACATTTCAACTGGAATTTTAGCCATTTTTTGACGTGAAATTGTAAACATGTGGACATGGATTTTGAAAATTCTAGAGAGAATTTTAAAAGCTTCAAGAGAATTTCAACAATTTTGAGAGGGATTTGAAAAGTTTCAATGGGAATGGGAAGAATTGGGACAAAAATTGGAAAATTTTGAAGGGACTTTGAAAAAATTTCAACTGGAATTTTAGCCATTTTTTGACGTGAAATTGTAAACATGTGGACATGGATTTTGAAAATTCTGGAGAGAATTTTAAAAGCTTCAAGAGAATTTCAACAATTTTGAGAGGGATTTGAAAAGTTTCAATGGGAATGGGAAGAATTGGGACAAAAATTGGAAAATTTTTAAGGGACTTTGAAAAATTTTCAACTGGAATTTTAGCCATTTTTTGACGTGAAATTGTAAACATGTGGACATGGATTTTGAAAATTCTAGAGAGAATTTTAAAAGCTTCAAGAGAATTTCAACAATTTTGAGAGGGATTTGAAAAGTTTCAATGGGAATGGGAAGAATTGGGACAAAAATTGGAAAATTTTTCAGGGACTTTGAAAACATTTCAACTGGAATTTTAGCCATTTTTTGACGTGAAATTGTAAACATGTGGACATGGATTTTGAAAATTCTAGAGAGAATTTTAAAAGCTTCAAGAGAATTTCAACAATTTTGAGAGGGATTTGAAAAGTTTCAATGGGAATGGGAAGAATTGGGACAAAAATTGGAAAATTTTTAAGGGACTTTGAAAAAATTTCAACTGGAATTTTAGCCATTTTTTGATGTGAAATTGTAAACATGTGGACATGGATTTTGAAAATTCTAGAGAGAATTTTAAAAGCTTCAAGAGAATTTCAACAATTTTGAGAGGGATTTGAAAAGTTTCAATGGGAATGGGAAGAATTGGGACAAAAATTGGAAAATTTTTAAGGGACTTTGAAAAAATTTCAACTGGAATTTTAGCCATTTTTTGACGTGAAATTGTAAACATGTGGACATGGATTTTGAAAATTCTAGAGAGAATTTTAAAAGCTTCAAGAGAATTTCAACAGTTTTGAGAGGGATTTGAAAAGTTTCAATGGGAATGGGAAGAATTGGGACAAAAATTGGAAAATTTTTAAGGGACTTTGAAAAAATTTCAACTGGAATTTTAGCCATTTTTTGATGTGAAATTGTAAACATGTGGACATGGATTTTGAAAATTCTAGAGAGAATTTTAAAAGCTTCAAGAGAATTTAAACAATTTTGAGCGGGATTTGAAAAGTTTCAATGGGAATGGGAAGAATTGGGACAAAAATTGGAAAATTTTTCAGGGACTTTGAAAAAATTTCAACTGGAATTTTAGCCATTTTTTGACGTGAAATTGTAAACATGTGGACATGGATTTTGAAAATTCTAGAGAGAATTTTAAAAGCTTCAAGAGAATTTCAACAGTTTTGAGAGGGATTTGAAAAGTTTCAATGGGAATGGGAAGAATTGGGACAAAAATTGGAAAATTTTTAAGGGACTTTGAAAAAATTTCCACTGGAATTTTAGCCATTTTTTTATGTGAAATTGTAAACATGTGGACATGGATTTTGAAAATTCTAGAGAGAATTTTAAAAGCTTCAAGAGAATTTCAACAATTTGGAGAGGGATTTGAAAAGTTTCAATGGGAATGGGAAGAATTGGGACCAAAATTGGAAAATTTTTCAGGGACTTTGAAAAAATTTCAACTGGAATTTTAGCCATTTTTTTATGTGAAATTGTAAACATGTGGACATGGATTTTGAAAATTCTAGAGAGAATTTTAAAAGCTTCAAGAGAATTTCAACAATTTTGAGAGGGATTTGAAAAGTTTCAATGGGAATGGGAAGAATTGGGACAAAAATTGGAAAATTTTTCAGGGACTTTGAAAAAATTTCAACTGGAATTTTAGCCATTTTTTGACGTGAAATTGTAAACATGTGGACATGGATTTTGAAAATTCTAGAGAGAATTTTAAAAGCTTCAAGAGAATTTCAACAATTTTGAGAGGGATTTGAAAAGTTTCAATGGGAATGGGAAGAATTGGGACAAAAATTGGAAAATTTTTCAGGGACTTTGAAAACATTTCAACTGGAATTTTAGCCATTTTTTGACGTGAAATTGTAAACATGTGGACATGGATTTTGAAAATTCTAGAGAGAATTTTAAAAGCTTCAAGAGAATTTCAACAATTTGGAGAGGGATTTGAAAAGTTTCAATGGGAATGGGAAGAATTGGGACAAAAATTGGAAAATTTTTAAGGGACTTTGAAAAGATTTCAACTGGAATTTTAGCCATTTTTTGACGTGAAATTGTAAACATGTGGACATGGATTTTGAAAATTCTGGAGAGAATTTTAAAAGCTTCAAGAGAATTTCAACAATTTTGAGAGGGATTTGAAAAGTTTCAATGGGAATGGGAAGAATTGGGACAAAAATTGGAAAATTTTTAAGGGACTTTGAAAAATTTTCAACTGGAATTTTAGCCATTTTTTGACGTGAAATTGTAAACATGTGGACATGGATTTTGAAAATTCTAGAGAGAATTTTAAAAGCTTCAAGAGAATTTCAACAATTTGGAGAGGGATTTGAAAAGTTTCAATGGGAATGGGAAGAATTGGGACAAAAATTGGAAAATTTTTCAGGGACTTTGAAAACATTTCAACTGGAATTTTAGCCATTTTTTGACGTGAAATTGTAAACATGTGGACATGGATTTTGAAAATTCTAGAGAGAATTTTAAAAGCTTCAAGAGAATTTCAACAATTTTGAGAGGGATTTGAAAAGTTTCAATGGGAATGGGAAGAATTGGGACAAAAATTGGAAAATTTTGAAGGGACTTTGAAAAAATTTCAACTGGAATTTTAGCCATTTTTTGATGTGAAATTGTAAACATGTGGACATGGATTTTGAAAATTCTAGAGAGAATTTTAAAAGCTTCAAGAGAATTTCAACCATTTTGAGAGGGATTTGAAAAGTTTCAATGGGAATGGGAAGAATTGGGACAAAAATTGGAAAATTTTGAAGGGACTTTGAAAAAATTTCAACTGGAATTTTAGCCATTTTTTGACGTGAAATTGTAAACATGTGGACATGGATTTTGAAAATTCTAGAGAGAATTTTAAAAGCTTCAAGAGAATTTCAACAGTTTTGAGAGGGATTTGAAAAGTTTCAATGGGAATGGGAAGAATTGGGACAAAAATTGGAAAATTTTTAAGGGACTTTGAAAAAATTTCAACTGGAATTTTAGCCATTTTTTTATGTGAAATTGTAAACATGTGGACATGGATTTTGAAAATTCTAGAGAGAATTTTAAAAGCTTCAAGAGAATTTAAACAATTTTGAGCGGGATTTGAAAAGTTTCAATGGGAATGGGAAGAATTGGGACAAAAATTGGAAAATTTTCAAGGGACTTTGAAAAAATTTCAACTGGAATTTTAGCCATTTTTTGACGTGAAATTGTAAACATGTGGACATGGATTTTGAAAATTCTAGAGAGAATTTTAAAAGCTTCAAGAGAATTTCAACAATTTTGAGAGGGATTTGAAAAGTTTCAATGGGAATGGGAAGAATTGGGACAAAAATTGGAAAATTTTTCAGGGACTTTGAAAAAATTTCAACTGGAATTTTAGCCATTTTTTGACGTGAAATTGTAAACCTGTGGACATGGATTTTGAAAATTCTAGAGAGAATTTTAAAAGCTTCAAGAGAATTTCAACAATTTTGAGAGGGATTTGAAAAGTTTCAATGGGAATGGGAAGAATTGGGACAAAAATTGGAAAATTTTTAAGGGACTTTGAAAACATTTCAACGGGAATTTTAGCCATTTTTTGACGTGAAATTGTGAACATGTGGACATGGATTTTGAAAATTCTAGAGAGAATTTTAAAAGCTTCAAGAGAATTTCAACAATTTTGAGAGGGATTTGAAAAGTTTCCATGGGAATGGGAAGAATTGGGACAAAAATTGGAAAATTTTTAAGTGACTTTGAAAAAATTTCAACTGGAATTTTAGCCATTTTTTGACGTGAAATTGTAAACATGTGGACATGGATTTTGAAAATTCTAGAGAGAATTTTAAAAGCTTCAAGAGAATTTCAACAATTTTGAGAGGGATTTGAAAAGTTTCAATGGGAGTGGTAAGAATTGGGACAAAAATTGGAAAATTTTTAAGGGACTTTGAAAAAATTTCAACTGGAATTTTAGCCATTTTTTACGTGAAATTGTAAACATGTGGACATGGATTTTGAAAATTCTGGAGAGAATTTTAAAAGCTTCAAGAGAATTTCAACAATTTTGAGAGGGATTTGAAAAGTTTCAATGGGAATGGGAAGAATTGGGACAAAAATTGGAAAATTTTTAAGGGACTTTGAAAAAATTTCCACTGGAATTTTAGCCATTTTTTGACGTGAAATTGTAAACATGTGGACATGGATTTTGAAAATTCTAGAGAGAATTTTAAAAGCTTCAAGAGAATTTCAACAATTTTGAGAGGGATTTGAAAAGTTTCAATGGGAATGGGAAGAATTGGGACAAAAATTGGAAAATTTTTAAGGGACTTTGAAAAAATTTCAACTGGAATTTTAGCCATTTTTAATGTGAAATTGTAAACATGTGGACATGGATTTTGAAAATTCTAGAGAGAATTTTAAAAGCTTCAAGAGAATTTCAACAATTTGGAGAGGGATTTGAAAAGTTTCAATGGGAATGGGAAGAATTGGGACAAAAATTGGAAAATTTTTAAGGGACTTTGAAAACATTTCAACTGGAATTTTAGCCATTTTTTGACGTGAAATTGTAAACATGTGGACATGGATTTTGAAAATTCTAGAGAGAATTTTAAAAGCTTCAAGAGAATTTCAACAATTTTGAGAGGGATTTGAAAAGTTTCAATGGGAATGGGAAGAATTGGGACAAAAATTGGAAAATTTTTAAGGGACTTTGAAAACATTTCAACTGGAATTTTAGCCATTTTTTGACGTGAAATTGTAAACATGTTGACATGGATTTTGAAAATTCTAGAGAGAATTTTAAAAGCTTCAAGAGAATTTCAACAATTTTGAGAGGGATTTGAAAAGTTTCAATGGGAATGGGAAGAATTGGGACAAAAATTGGAAAATTTTTAAGGGACTTTGAAAAAATTTCAACTGGAATTTTAGCCATTTTTTGATGTGAAATTGTAAACATGTGGACATGGATTTTGAAAATTCTAGAGAGAATTTTAAAAGCTTCAAGAGAATTTCAACCATTTTGAGAGGGATTTGAAAAGTTTCAATGGGAATGGGAAGAATTGGGACAAAAATTGGAAAATTTTGAAGGGACTTTGAAAAAATTTCAACTGGAATTTTAGCCATTTTTTGACGTGAAATTGTAAACATGTGGACATGGATTTTGAAAATTCTAGAGAGAATTTTAAAAGCTTCAAGAGAATTTCAACAGTTTTGAGAGGGATTTGAAAAGTTTCAATGGGAATGGGAAGAATTGGGACAAAAATTGGAAAATTTTTAAGGGACTTTGAAAAAATTTCAACTGGAATTTTAGCCATTTTTTTATGTGAAATTGTAAACATGTGGACATGGATTTTGAAAATTCTAGAGAGAATTTTAAAAGCTTCAAGAGAATTTAAACAATTTTGAGCGGGATTTGAAAAGTTTCAATGGGAATGGGAAGAATTGGGACAAAAATTGGAAAATTTTCAAGGGACTTTGAAAAAATTTCAACTGGAATTTTAGCCATTTTTTGACGTGAAATTGTAAACATGTGGACATGGATTTTGAAAATTCTAGAGAGAATTTTAAAAGCTTCAAGAGAATTTCAACAATTTTGAGAGGGATTTGAAAAGTTTCAATGGGAATGGGAAGAATTGGGACAAAAATTGGAAAATTTTTCAGGGACTTTGAAAAAATTTCAACTGGAATTTTAGCCATTTTTTGACGTGAAATTGTAAACCTGTGGACATGGATTTTGAAAATTCTAGAGAGAATTTTAAAAGCTTCAAGAGAATTTCAACAATTTTGAGAGGGATTTGAAAAGTTTCAATGGGAATGGGAAGAATTGGGACAAAAATTGGAAAATTTTTAAGGGACTTTGAAAACATTTCAACGGGAATTTTAGCCATTTTTTGCCGTGAAATTGTGAACATGTGGACATGGATTTTGAAAATTCTAGAGAGAATTTTAAAAGCTTCAAGAGAATTTCAACAATTTTGAGAGGGATTTGAAAAGTTTCAATGGGAATGGGAAGAATTGGGACAAAAATTGGAAAATTTTTAAGTGACTTTGAAAAAATTTCAACTGGAATTTTAGCCATTTTTTGACGTGAAATTGTAAACATGTGGACATGGATTTTGAAAATTCTAGAGAGAATTTTAAAAGCTTCAAGAGAATTTCAACAATTTTGAGAGGGATTTGAAAAGTTTCAATGGGAGTGGTAAGAATTGGGACAAAAATTGGAAAATTTTTAAGGGACTTTGAAAAAATTTCAACTGGAATTTTAGCCATTTTTTACGTGAAATTGTAAACATGTGGACATGGATTATTCTGGAGAGAATTTTAAAAGCTTCAAGAGAATTTCAACAATTTTGAGAGGGATTTGAAAAGTTTCAATGGGAATGGGAAGAATTGGGACAAAAATTGGAAAATTTTTAAGGGACTTTGAAAAAATTTCCACTGGAATTTTAGCCATTTTTTGACGTGAAATTGTAAACATGTGGACATGGATTTTGAAAATTCTAGAGAGAATTTTAAAAGCTTCAAGAGAATTTCAACAATTTTGAGAGGGATTTGAAAAGTTTCAATGGGAATGGGAAGAATTGGGACAAAAATTGGAAAATTTTTAAGGGACTTTGAAAAAATTTCAACTGGAATTTTCGCCATTTTTAATGTGAAATTGTAAACATGTGGACATGGATTTTGAAAATTCTAGAGAGAATTTTAAAAGCTTCAAGAGAATTTCAACAATTTGGAGAGGGATTTGAAAAGTTTCAATGGGAATGGGAAGAATTGGGACAAAAATTGGAAAATTTTTAAGGGACTTTGAAAACATTTCAACTGGAATTTTAGCCATTTTTTGACGTGAAATTGTAAACATGTGGACATGGATTTTGAAAATTCTAGAGAGAATTTTAAAAGCTTCAAGAGAATTTCAACAATTTTGAGAGGGATTTGAAAAGTTTCAATGGGAATGGGAAGAATTGGGACAAAAATTGGAAAATTTTTAAGGGACTTTGAAAACATTTCAACTGGAATTGTAGCCATTTTTTGACGTGAAATTGTAAACATGTGGACATGGATTTTGAAAATTCTAGAGAGAATTTTAAGAGCTTCAAGAGAATTTCAACAATTTTGAGAGGGATTTGAAAAGTTTCAATGGGAATGGGAAGAATTGGGACAAAAATTGGAAAATTTTTAAGGGACTTTGAAAAAATTTCAACTGGAATTTTAGCCATTTTTTGACGTGAAATTGTAAACCTGTGGACATGGATTTTGAAAATTCTAGAGAGAATTTTAAAAGCTTCAACAGAATTTCAACAATTTTGAGAGGGATTTGAAAAGTTTCAATGGGAATGGGAAGAATTGGGACAAAAATTGGAAAATTTTTAAGGGACTTTGAAAACATTTCAACTGGAATTGTAGCCATTTTTTGACGTGAAATTGTAAACCTGTGGACATGGATTTTGAAAATTCTAGAGAGAATTTTAAAAGCTTCAACAGAATTTCAACAATTTTGAGAGGGATTTGAAAAGTTTCAATGGGAATGGGAAGAATTGGGACAAAAATTGGAAAATTTTTAAGGGACTTTGAAAAAATTTCAACTGGAATTTTAGCCATTTTTTGACGTGACATTGTAAACATGTGGACATGGATTTTGAAAATTCTAGAGAGAATTTTAAAAGCTTCAAGAGAATTTCAACCATTTTGAGAGGGATTTGAAAAGTTTCAATGGGAATGGGAAGAATTGGGACAAAAATTGGAAAATTTTTAAGGGACTTTGAAAAAATTTCAACTGGAATTTTAGCCATTTTTTTATGTGAAATTGTAAACATGTGGACATGGATTTTGAAAATTCTAGAGAGAATTTTAAAAGCTTCAAGAGAATTTCAACAATTTGGAGAGGGATTTGAAAAGTTTCAATGGGAATGGGAAGAATTGGGACAAAAATTCGAAAATTTTTAAGGGACTTTGAAAACATTTCCACTGGAATTTTAGCCATTTTTTGACATGAAATTGTAAACATGTGGACATGGATTTTGAAAATTCTGGAGAGAAGTTTAAAAGCTTCAAGAGAATTTCAACAATTTGGAGAGGGATTTGAAAAGTTTCAATGGGAATGGGAAGAATTGGGACAAAAATTGGAAAATTTTGAAGGGACTTTGAAAAAATTTCAACTGGAATTTTAGCCATTTTTTTGACGTGAAATTGTAAACCTGTGGACATGGATTTTGAAAATTCTAGAGAGAATTTTAAAAGCTTCAAGAGAATTTCAACAATTTTGAGAGGGATTTGAAAAGTTTCAATGGGAATGGGAAGAATTGGGACAAAAATTGGAAAATTTTTAAGGGACTTTGAAAACATTTCAACTGGAATTTTAGCCATTTTTTGACGTGAAATTGTAAACATGTGGACATGGATTTTGAAAATTCTGGAGAGAATTTTAAAAGCTTCAAGAGAATTTCAACAATTTTGAGAGGGATTTGAAAAGTTTCAATGGGAATGGGAAGAATTGGGACAAAAATTGGAAAATTTTTCAGGGACTTTGAAAAAATTTCAACTGGAATTTTAGCCATTTTTTGACGTGAAATTGTAAACATGTGGACCTGGATTTTGAAAATTCTAGAGAGAATTTTAAAAGCTTCAAGAGAATTTCAACAATTTTGAGCGGGATTTGAAAAGTTTCAATGGGAATGGGAAGAATTGGGACAAAAATTGGAAAATTTTTCAGGGACTTTGAAAAAATTTCAACTGGAATTTTAGCCATTTTTTTATGTGAAATTGTAAACATGTGGACATGGATTTTGAAAATTCTGGAGAGAATTTTAAAAGCTTCAAGAGAATTTCAACAATTTGGAGAGGGATTTGAAAAGTTTCAATGGGAATGGGAAGAATTGGGACAAAAATTGGAAAATTTTGAAGGGACTTTGAAAAAATTTCAACTGGAATTTTAGCCATTTTTTGACGTGAAATTGTAAACATGTGGACATGGATTTTGAAAATTCTAGAGAGAATTTTAAAAGCTTCAAGAGAATTTCAACCATTTTGAGAGGGATTTGAAAAGTTTCAATGGGAATGGGAAGAATTGGGACAAAAATTGGAAAATTTTAAGGGACTTTGAAAAAATTTCAACTGGAATTTTAGCCATTTTTTTACGTGAAATTGTAAACCTGTGGACATGGATTTTGAAAATTCTAGAGAGAATTTTAAAAGCTTCAAGAGAATTTCAACAATTTTGAGAGGGATTTGAAAAGTTTCAATGGGAATGGGAAGAATTGGGACAAAAATTGGAAAATTTTTAAGGGACTTTGAAAAAATTTCAACTGGAATTTTAGCCATTTTTTGACGTGAAATTGTAAACATGTGGACATGGATTTTGAAAATTCTGGAGAGAATTTTAAAAGCTTCAAGAGAATTTCAACAATTTGGAGAGGGATTTGAAAAGTTTCAATGGGAATGGGAAGAATTGGGACAAAAATTGGAAAATTTTTCAGGGACTTTGAAAAAATTTCAACTGGAATTTTAGCCATTTTTTTATGTGAAATTGTAAACATGTGGACATGGATTTTGAAAATTCTAGAGAGAATTTTAAAAGCTTCAAGAGAATTTCAACAATTTTGAGAGGGATTTGAAAAGTTTCAATGGGAATGGGAAGAATTGGGACAAAAATTGGAAAATTTTTAAGGGACTTTGAAAAAATTTCAACTGGAATTTTAGCCATTTTTTGACGTGAAATTGTAAACCTGTGGACATGGATTTTGAAAATTCTAGAGAGAATTTTAAAAGCTTCAACAGAATTTCAACAATTTTGAGAGGGATTTGAAAAGTTTCAATGGGAATGGGAAGAATTGGGACAAAAATTGGAAAATTTTTCAGGGACTTTGAAAAAATTTCAACTGGAATTTTAGCCATTTTTTTATGTGAAATTGTAAACATGTGGACATGGATTTTGAAAATTCTAGAGAGAATTTTAAAAGCTTCAAGAGAATTTCAACAATTTGGAGAGGGATTTGAAAAGTTTCAATGGGAATGGGAAGAATTGGGACAAAAATTGGAAAATTTTTAAGGGACTTTGAAAAAATTTCAACTGGAATTTTAGCCATTTTTTGACGTGAAATTGTTTCCATGTGGACATGGATTTTGAAAATTCTGGAGAGAATTTTAAAAGCTTCAAGAGAATTTCAACAATTTTGAGAGGGATTTGAAAAGTTTCAATGGGAATGGGAAGAATTGGGACAAAAATTGGAAAATTTTTCAGGGACTTTGAAAACATTTCAACTGGAATTTTAGCCATTTTTTGACGTGAAATTGTAAACCTGTGGACATGGATTTTGAAAATTCTAGAGAGAATTTTAAAAGCTTCAAGAGAATTTCAACAATTTGGAGAGGGATTTGAAAAGTTTCAATGGGAATGGGAAGAATTGGGACAAAAATTGGAAAATTTTTAAGGGACTTTGAAAAAATTTCAACTGGAATTTTAGCCATTTTTTGACGTGAAATTGTAAACCTGTGGACATGGATTTTGAAAATTCTAGAGAGAATTTTAAAAGCTTCAAGAGAATTTCAACAATTTTGAGAGGGATTTGAAAAGTTTCAATGGGAATGGGAAGAATTGGGACAAAAATTGGAAAATTTTTAAGGGACTTTGAAAAATTTTCAACTGGAATTTTAGCCATTTTTTGACGTGAAATTGTAAACATGTGGACATGGATTTTGAAAATTCTCGAGAGAATTTTAAAAGCTTCAAGAGAATTTCAACAATTTGGAGAGGGATTTGAAAAGTTTCAATGGGAATGGGAAGAATTGGGACAAAAATTGGAAAATTTTTAAGGGACTTTGAAAAAATTTCAACTGGAATTTTAGCCATTTTTTGACGTGAAATTGTAAACATGTGGACATGGATTTTGAAAATTCTAGAGAGAATTTTAAAAGCTTCAAGAGAATTTCAACCAATTTGAGAGGAGTTTCAATGGGAATGGGAAGAATTGGGACAAAAATTGGAAAATTTTTCAGGGACTTTGAAAAAATTTCAACTGGAATTTTAGCCATTTTTTGACGTGAAATTGTAAACATGTGGACATGGATTTTGAAAATTCTAGAGAGAATTTTAAAAGCTTCAACAGAATTTCAACAATTTTGAGAGGGATTTGAAAAGTTTCAATGGGAATGGGAAGAATTGGGACAAAAATTGGAAAATTTTGAAGGGACTTTGAAGAAATTTCAACTGGAATTTTAGCCATTTTTTTATGTGAAATTGTAAACATGTGGACATGGATTTTGAAAATTCTGGAGAGAATTTTAAAAGCTTCAAGAGAATTTCAACAATTTTGAGAGGGATTTGAAAAGTTTCAATGGGAATGGGAAGAATTGGGACAAAAATTGGAAAATTTTTAAGGGACTTTGAAAAAATTTCAACTGGAATTTTAGCCATTTTTTGACGTGAAATTGTAAACATGTGGACATGGATTTTGAAAATTCTAGAGAGAATTTTAAAAGCTTCAAGAGAATTTCAACAATTTTGAGAGGGATTTGAAAAGTTTCAATGGGAATGGGAAGAATTGGGACAAAAATTGGAAAATTTTTAAGGGACTTTGAAAAAATTTCAACTGGAATTTTAGCCATTTTTTGACGTGAAATTGTAAACATGTGGACATGGATTTTGAAAATTCTGGAGAGAATTTTAAAAGCTTCAAGAGAATTTCAACAATTTTGAGAGGGATTTGAAAAGTTTCAATGGGAATGGGAAGAATTGGGACAAAAATTGGAAAATTTTGAAGGGACTTTGAAAAAATTTCAACTGGAATTTTAGCCATTTTTTTATGTGAAATTGTAAACATGTGGACATGGATTTTGAAAATTCTAGAGAGAATTTTAAAAGCTTCAAGAGAATTTCAACAATTTTGAGCGGGATTTGAAAAGTTTCAATGGGAATGGGAAGAATTGGGACAAAAATTGGAAAATTTTTCAGGGACTTTGAAAAAATTTCAACTGGAATTTTAGCCATTTTTTGACGTGAAATTGTTTCCATGTGGACATGGATTTTGAAAATTCTAGAGAGAATTTTAAAAGCTTCAAGAGAATTTCAACAATTTGGAGAGGGATTTGAAAAGTTTCAATGGGAATGGGAAGAATTGGGACAAAAATTGGAAAATTTTTAAGGGACTTTGAAAAAATTTCAACTGGAATTTTAGCCATTTTTTGACGTGAAATTGTAAACATGTGGACATGGATTTTGAAAATTCTAGAGAGAATTTTAAAAGCTTCAAGAGAATTTCAACAATTTTGAGCGGGATTTGAAAAGTTTCAATGGGAATGGGAAGAATTGGGACAAAAATTGGAAAATTTTTCAGGGACTTTGAAAAAATTTCAACTGGAATTTTAGCCATTTTTTGACGTGAAATTGTAAACCTGTGGACATGGATTTTGAAAATTCTAGAGAGAATTTTAAAAGCTTCAAGAGAATTTCAACAATTTGGAGAGGGATTTGAAAAGTTTCAATGGGAATGGGAAGAATTGGGACAAAAATTGGAAAATTTTTAAGGGACTTTGAAAAAATTTCAACTGGAATTTTAGCCATTTTTTGACGTGAAATTGTAAACATGTGGACATGGATTTTGAAAATTCTAGAGAGAATTTTAAAAGCTTCAAGAGAATTTCAACAATTTTGAGAGGGATTTGAAAAGTTTCAATGGGAATGGGAAGAATTGGGACAAAAATTGGAAAATTTTTAAGGGACTTTGAAAAAATTTCAACTGGAATTTTAGCCATTTTTTGACGTGAAATTGTTTCCATGTGGACATGGATTTTGAAAATTCTAGAGAGAATTTTAAAAGCTTCAAGAGAATTTCAACAATTTTGAGCGGGATTTGAAAAGTTTCAATGGGAATGGGAAGAATTGGGACAAAAATTGGAAAATTTTGAAGGGACTTTGAAAAAATTTCAACTGGAATTTTAGCCATTTTTTGACGTGAAATTGTAAACCTGTGGACATGGATTTTGAAAATTCTAGAGAGAATTTTAAAAGCTTCAAGAGAATTTCAACAATTTTGAGAGGGATTTGAAAAGTTTCAATGGGAATGGGAAGAATTGGGACAAAAATTGGAAAATTTTGAAGGGACTTTGAAAAAATTTCAACTGGAATTTTAGCCATTTTTTGACGTGAAATTGTAAACATGTGGACATGGATTTTGAAAATTCTGGAGAGAATTTTAAAAGCTTCAAGAGAATTTCAACAATTTTGAGAGGGATTTGAAAAGTTTCAATGGGAATGGGAAGAATTGGGACAAAAATTGGAAAATTTTTAAGGGACTTTGAAAAAATTTCAACTGGAATTTTAGCCATTTTTTTATGTGAAATTGTTTCCATGTGGACATGGATTTTGAAAATTCTAGAGAGAATTTTAAAAGCTTCAAGAGAATTTCAACAATTTTGAGCGGGATTTGAAAAGTTTCAATGGGAATGGGAAGAATTGGGACAAAAATTGGAAAATTTTTAAGGGACTTTGAAAAAATTTCAACTGGAATTTTAGCCATTTTTTGACGTGAAATTGTAAACCTGTGGACATGGATTTTGAAAATTCTAGAGAGAATTTTAAAAGGTTCAACAGAATTTCAACAATTTAGAGAGGGATATGAAAAGTTTCAATGGGAATGGGAAGAATTGGGACAAAAATTGGAAAATTTTTAAGGGACTTTGAAAAAATTTCCACTGGAATTTTAGCCATTTTTTGACGTGAAATTGTAAACATGTGGACATGGATTTTTAAAATTCTGGAGAGAATTTTAAAAGCTTCAAGAGAATTTCAACAATTTTGAGAGGGATTTGAAAAGTTTCAATGGGAATGGGAAGAATTTGGACAAAAATTGGAAAATTTTCAAGGGACTTTGAAAAAATTTCAACTGGAATTTTAGCCATTTTTTTATGTGAAATTGTAAACATGTGGACATGGATTTTGAAAATTCTAGAGAGAATTTTAAAAGCTTCAAGAGAATTTCAACAATTTTGAGCGGGATTTGAAAAGTTTCAATGGGAATGGGAAGAATTGGGACAAAAATTGGAAAATTTTTAAGGGACTTTGAAAAAATTTCAACTGGAATTTTAGCCATTTTTTGACGTGAAATTGTAAACCTGTGGACATGGATTTTGAAAATTCTAGAGAGAATTTTAAAAGCTTCAAGAGAATTTCAACAATTTTGAGAGGGATTTGAAAAGTTTCAATGGGAATGGGAAGAATTGGGACAAAAATTGGAAAATTTTTAAGGGACTTTGAAAAAATTTCAACTGGAATTTTAGCCATTTTTTGACGTGAAATTGTAAACATGTGGACATGGATTTTGAAAATTCTAGAGAGAATTTTAAAAGCCTCAAGAGAATTTCAACAATTTTGAGAGGGATTTTAAAAGATTCAATGGGAATGGGAAGAATTGGGACAAAAATTGGAAAATTTTTAAGGGACTTTGAAAAAATTTCAACTGGAATTTTAGCCATTTTTTGACGTGAAATTGTAAACATGTGGACATGGATTTTGAAAATTCTGGAGAGAATTTTAAAAGCTTCAAGAGAATTTCAACAATTTTGAGAGGGATTTGAAAAGTTTCAATGGGAATGGGAAGAATTGGGACAAAAATTGGAAAATTTTGAAGGGACTTTGAAAAAATTTCAACTGGAATTTTAGCCATTTTTTTATGTGAAATTGTAAACATGTGGACATGGATTTTGAAAATTCTAGAGAGAATTTTAAAAGCTTCAAGAGAATTTCAACAATTTTGAGCGGGATTTGAAAAGTTTCAATGGGAATGGGAAGAATTGGGACAAAAATTGGAAAATTTTTCAGGGACTTTGAAAAAATTTCAACTGGAATTTTAGCCATTTTTTGACGTGAAATTGTTTCCATGTGGACATGGATTTTGAAAATTCTAGAGAGAATTTTAAAAGCTTCAAGAGAATTTCAACAATTTGGAGAGGGATTTGAAAAGTTTCAATGGGAATGGGAAGAATTGGGACAAAAATTGGAAAATTTTTAAGGGACTTTGAAAAAATTTCAACTGGAATTTTAGCCATTTTTTGACGTGAAATTGTAAACATGTGGACATGGATTTTGAAAATTCTAGAGAGAATTTTAAAAGCTTCAAGAGAATTTCAACAATTTTGAGCGGGATTTGAAAAGTTTCAATGGGAATGGGAAGAATTGGGACAAAAATTGGAAAATTTTTCAGGGACTTTGAAAAAATTTCAACTGGAATTTTAGCCATTTTTTGACGTGAAATTGTAAACCTGTGGACATGGATTTTGAAAATTCTAGAGAGAATTTTAAAAGCTTCAAGAGAATTTCAACAATTTGGAGAGGGATTTGAAAAGTTTCAATGGGAATGGGAAGAATTGGGACAAAAATTGGAAAATTTTTAAGGGACTTTGAAAAAATTTCAACTGGAATTTTAGCCATTTTTTGACGTGAAATTGTAAACATGTGGACATGGATTTTGAAAATTCTAGAGAGAATTTTAAAAGCTTCAAGAGAATTTCAACAATTTTGAGAGGGATTTGAAAAGTTTCAATGGGAATGGGAAGAATTGGGACAAAAATTGGAAAATTTTTAAGGGACTTTGAAAAAATTTCAACTGGAATTTTAGCCATTTTTTGACGTGAAATTGTTTCCATGTGGACATGGATTTTGAAAATTCTAGAGAGAATTTTAAAAGCTTCAAGAGAATTTCAACAATTTTGAGCGGGATTTGAAAAGTTTCAATGGGAATGGGAAGAATTGGGACAAAAATTGGAAAATTTTGAAGGGACTTTGAAAAAATTTCAACTGGAATTTTAGCCATTTTTTGACGTGAAATTGTAAACCTGTGGACATGGATTTTGAAAATTCTAGAGAGAATTTTAAAAGCTTCAAGAGAATTTCAACAATTTTGAGAGGGATTTGAAAAGTTTCAATGGGAATGGGAAGAATTGGGACAAAAATTGGAAAATTTTGAAGGGACTTTGAAAAAATTTCAACTGGAATTTTAGCCATTTTTTGACGTGAAATTGTAAACATGTGGACATGGATTTTGAAAATTCTGGAGAGAATTTTAAAAGCTTCAAGAGAATTTCAACAATTTTGAGAGGGATTTGAAAAGTTTCAATGGGAATGGGAAGAATTGGGACAAAAATTGGAAAATTTTTAAGGGACTTTGAAAAAATTTCAACTGGAATTTTAGCCATTTTTTTATGTGAAATTGTTTCCATGTGGACATGGATTTTGAAAATTCTAGAGAGAATTTTAAAAGCTTCAAGAGAATTTCAACAATTTTGAGCGGGATTTGAAAAGTTTCAATGGGAATGGGAAGAATTGGGACAAAAATTGGAAAATTTTTAAGGGACTTTGAAAAAATTTCAACTGGAATTTTAGCCATTTTTTGACGTGAAATTGTAAACCTGTGGACATGGATTTTGAAAATTCTAGAGAGAATTTTAAAAGGTTCAACAGAATTTCAACAATTTAGAGAGGGATATGAAAAGTTTCAATGGGAATGGGAAGAATTGGGACAAAAATTGGAAAATTTTTAAGGGACTTTGAAAAAATTTCAACTGGAATTTTAGCCATTTTTTGACGTGAAATTGTAAACATGTGGACATGGATTTTGAAAATTCTAGAGAGAATTTTAAAAGCTTCAAGAGAATTTCAACAATTTTGAGAGGGATTTGAAAAGTTTCAATGGGAATGGGAAGAATTGGGACAAAAATTGGAAAATTTTTCAGGGACTTTGAAAAAATTTCAACTGGAATTTTAGCCATTTTTTTATGTGAAGTTGTAAACATGTGGACATGGATTTTGAAAATTCTAGAGAGAATTTTAAAAGCTTCAAGAGAATTTCAACAATTTGGAGAGGGATTTGAAAAGTTTCAATGGGAATGGGAAGAATTGGGACAAAAATTGGAAAATTTTTAAGGGACTTTGAAAAAATTTCCACTGGAATTTTAGCCATTTTTTGACGTGAAATTGTAAACATGTGGACATGGATTTTTAAAATTCTGGAGAGAATTTTAAAAGCTTCAAGAGAATTTCAACAATTTTGAGAGGGATTTGAAAAGTTTCAATGGGAATGGGAAGAATTTGGACAAAAATTGGAAAATTTTCAAGGGACTTTGAAAAAATTTCAACTGGAATTTTAGCCATTTTTTTATGTGAAATTGTAAACATGTGGACATGGATTTTGAAAATTCTAGAGAGAATTTTAAAAGCTTCAAGAGAATTTCAACAATTTTGAGCGGGATTTGAAAAGTTTCAATGGGAATGGGAAGAATTGGGACAAAAATTGGAAAATTTTTAAGGGACTTTGAAAAAATTTCAACTGGAATTTTAGCCATTTTTTGACGTGAAATTGTAAACCTGTGGACATGGATTTTGAAAATTCTAGAGAGAATTTTAAAAGCTTCAAGAGAATTTCAACAATTTTGAGAGGGATTTGAAAAGTTTCAATGGGAATGGGAAGAATTGGGACAAAAATTGGAAAATTTTTAAGGGACTTTGAAAAAATTTCAACTGGAATTTTAGCCATTTTTTGACGTGAAATTGTAAACATGTGGACATGGATTTTGAAAATTCTAGAGAGAATTTTAAAAGCCTCAAGAGAATTTCAACAATTTTGAGAGGGATTTTAAAAGATTCAATGGGAATGGGAAGAATTGGGACAAAAATTGGAAAATTTTTAAGGGACTTTGAAAAAATTTCAACTGGAATTTTCGCCATTTTTGACGTGAAATTGTAAACCTGTGGACATGGATTTTGAAAATTCTAGAGAGAATTTTAAAAGCTTCAAGAGAATTTCAACAATTTTGAGAGGGATTTGAAAAGTTTCAATGGGAATGGGAAGAATTGGGACAAAAATTGGAAAATTTTTCAGGGACTTTGAAAAAATTTCAACTGGAATTTTAGCCATTTTTTTACGTGAAATTGTAAACATGTGGACATGGATTTTGAAAATTCTAGAGAGAATTTTAAAAGCTTCAAGAGAATTTCAACAATTTTGAGCGGGATTTGAAAAGTTTCAATGGGAATGGGAAGAATTGGGACAAAAATTGGAAAATTTTTCAGGGACTTTGAAAAAATTTCAACTGGAATTTTAGCCATTTTTTGACGTGAAATTGTAAACCTGTGGACATGGATTTTGAAAATTCTAGAGAGAATTTTAAAAGCTTCAAGAGAATTTCAACAATTTGGAGAGGGATTTGAAAAGTTTCAATGGGAATGGGAAGAATTGGGACAAAAATTGGAAAATTTTTAAGGGACTTTGAAAAAATTTCCACTGGAATTTTAGCCATTTTTTGACGTGAAATTGTAAACATGTGGACATGGATTTTGAAAATTCTGGAGAGAATTTTAAAAGCTTCAACAGAATTTCAACAATTTGGAGAGGGATTTGAAAAGTTTCAATGGGAATGGGAAGAATTGGGACAAAAATCGGAAAATTTTTCAGGGACTTTGAAAAAATTTCAACTGGAATTTTAGCCATTTTTTTATGTGAAATTGTAAACATGTGGACATGGATTTGAAAATTCTAGAGAGAATTTTAAAAGCTTCAAGAGAATTTCAACAATTTTGAGCGGGATTTGAAAAGTTTCAATGGGAATGGGAAGAATTGGGACCAAAATTGGAAAATTTTTCAGGGACTTTGAAAAAATTTCAACTGGAATTTTAGCCATTTTTTGACGTGAAATTGTAAACATGTGGACATGGATTTTGAAAATTCTAGAGAGAATTTTAAAAGCTTCAAGAGAATTTCAACAATTTTGAGAGGGATTTGAAAAGTTTCAATGGGAATGGGAAGAATTGGGACCAAAATTGGAAAATTTTTAGGGGACTTTGAAAAAATTTCAACTGGAATTTTAGCATTTTTGACGTGAAATTGTAAACATGTGGACCTGGATTTTGAAAATTCTAGAGAGAATTTTAAAAGCTTCAAGAGAATTTCAACACTTTTGAGAGGGATTTGAAAAGTTTCAATGGGAATGGGAAGAATTGGGACAAAAATTGGAAAATTTTTAAGGGACTTTGAAAAAATTTCAACTGGAATTTTAGCCATTTTTTGACGTGAAATTGTAAACATGTGGACATGGATTTTGAAAATTCTGGAGAGAAGTTTAAAAGCTTCAAGAGAATTTCAACAATTTGGAGAGGGATTTGAAAAGTTTCAATGGGAATGGGAAGAATTGGGACAAAAATTGGAAAATTTTTCAGGGACTTTGAAAAAATTTCAACTGGAATTTTAGCCATTTTTTTACGTGAAATTGTAAACATGTGGACATGGATTTTGAAAATTCTAGAGAGAATTTTAAAAGCTTCAAGAGAATTTCAACAATTTTGAGCGGGATTTGAAAAGTTTCAATGGGAATGGGAAGAATTGGGACAAAAATTGGAAAATTTTTAAGGGACTTTGAAAAATTTCAACTGGAATTTTAGCCATTTTTTGACGTGAAATTGTAAACCTGTGGACATGGATTTTGAAAATTCTAGAGAGAATTTTAAAAGCTTCAAGAGAATTTCAACAATTTTGAGCGGGATTTGAAAAGTTTCAATGGGAATGGGAAGAATTGGGACCAAAAATTGGAAAATTTTTCAGGGACTTTGAAAAAATTTCAACTGGAATTTTAGCCATTTTTTGACGTGAAATTGTAAACATGTGGACATGGATTTTGAAAATTCTAGAGAGAATTTTAAAAGCTTCAAGAGAATTTCAACAATTTTGAGAGGGATTTGAAAAGTTTCAATGGGAATGGGAAGAATTGGGACCAAAATTGGAAAATTTTTAGGGGACTTTGAAAAAATTTCAACTGGAATTTTAGCATTTTTGACGTGAAATTGTAAACATGTGGACCTGGATTTTGAAAATTCTAGAGAGAATTTTAAAAGCTTCAAGAGAATTTCAACAATTTTGAGAGGGATTTGAAAAGTTTCAATGGGAATGGGAAGAATTGGGACAAAAATTGGAAAATTTTTCAGGGACTTTGAAAAAATTTCAACTGGAATTTTAGCCATTTTTTGACGTGAAATTGTAAACATGTGGACATGGATTTTGAAAATTCTGGAGAGAAGTTTAAAAGCTTCAAGAGAATTTCAACAATTTTGAGAGGGATTTGAAAAGTTTCAATGGGAATGGGAAGAATTGGGACAAAAATTGGAAAATTTTTAAGGGACTTTGAAAAAATTTCAACTGGAATTTTAGCCATTTTTTGACGTGAAATTGTAAACATGTGGACATGGATTTTGAAAATTCTAGAGAGAATTTTAAAAGCTTCAAGAGAATTTCAACAATTTGGAGAGGGATTTGAAAAGTTTCAATGGGAATGGGAAGAATTGGGACAAAAATTGGAAAATTTTTCAGGGACTTTGAAAAAATTTCAACTGGAATTTTAGCCATTTTTTGACGTGAAATTGTAAACCTGTGGACATGGATTTTGAAAATTCTAGAGAGAATTTTAAAAGCTTCAAGAGAATTTCAACAATTTGGAGAGGGATTTGAAAAGTTTCAATGGGAATGGGAAGAATTGGGACAAAAATTGGAAAATTTTTAAGGGACTTTGAAAAAATTTCAACTGGAATTTTAGCCATTTTTTTACGTGAAATTGTAAACATGTGGACATGGATTTTGAAAATTCTAGAGAGAATTTTAAAAGCTTCAAGAGAATTTCAACAATTTGGAGAGGGATTTGAAAAGTTTCAATGGGAATGGGAAGAATTGGGACAAAAATTGGAAAATTTTTAAGGGACTTTGAAAAAATTTCAACTGGAATTTTAGCCATTTTTTGACGTGAAATTGTAAACATGTGGACATGGATTTTGAAAATTCTGGAGAGAATTTTAAAAGCTTCAAGAGAATTTCAACAATTTTGAGAGGGATTTGAAAAGTTTCAATGGGAATGGGAAGAATTGGGACAAAAATTGGAAAATTTTTAAGGGACTTTGAAAAAATTTCAACTGGAATTTTAGCCATTTTTTGACGTGAAATTGTAAACATGTGGACATGGATTTTGAAAATTCTAGAGAGAATTTTAAAAGGTTCAACAGAATTTCAACAATTTTGAGCATGATTTGAAAAGTTTCAATGGGAATGGGAAGAATTGGGACAAAAATTGGAAAATTTTTCAGGGACTTTGAAAAAATTTCAACTGGAATTTTAGCCATTTTTTGACGTGGAATTGTAAACATGTGGACATGGATTTTGAAAATTCTAGAGAGAATTTTAAAAGCTTCAAGAGAATTTCAACAATTTTGAGAGGGATTTGAAAAGTTTCAATGGGAATGGGAAGAATTGGGACAAAAATTGGAAAATTTTTAAGGGACTTTGAAAAAATTTCAACTGAATTTTAGCCATTTTTTGACGTGAAATTGTAAACATGTGGACATGGATTTTGAAAATTCTAGAGAGAATTTTAAAAGGTTCAACAGAATTTCAACAATTTTGAGAGGGATTTGAAAAGTTTCAATGGGAATGGGAAGAATTGGGACAAAAATTGGAAAATTTTTAAGGGACTTTGAAAAAATTTCAACTGGAATTTTAGCCATTTTTTTATGTGAAATTGTAAACATGTGGACATGGATTTTGAAAATTCTGGAGAGAATTTTAAAAGCTTCAAGAGAATTTCAACAATTTTGAGAGGATTTGAAAAGTTTCAATGGGAATGGGAAGAATTGGGACAAAAATTGGAAAATTTTTAAGGGACTTTGAAAAAATTTCAACTGGAATTTTAGCCATTTTTTGACGTGAAATTGTAAACATGTGGACATGGATTTTGAAAATTCTAGAGAGAATTTTAAAAGCTTCAAGAGAATTTCAACAATTTGGAGAGGGATTTGAAAAGTTTCAATGGGAATGGGAAGAATTGGGACAAAAATTGGAAAATTTTTAAGGGACTTTGAAAAAATTTCAACTGGAATTTTAGCCATTTTTTGACGTGAAATTGTAAACATGTGGACATGGATTTTGAAAATTCTGGAGAGAATTTTAAAAGCTTCAAGAGAATTTCAACAATTTTGAGAGGGATTTGAAAAGTTTCAATGGGAATGGGAAGAATTGGGACAAAAATTGGAAAATTTTTAAGGGACTTTGAAAAAATTTCAACTGGAATTTTAGCCATTTTTTTATGTGAAATTGTAAACATGTGGACATGGATTTTGAAAATTCTAGAGAGAATTTTAAAAGCTTCAAGAGAATTTCAACAATTTTGAGAGGGATTTGAAAAGTTTCAATGGGAATGGGAAGAATTGGGACAAAAATTGGAAAATTTTTAAGGGACTTTGAAAAAAATTTCCACTGGAATTTTAGCCATTTTTTGACGTGAAATTGTAAACATGTGGACATGGATTTTGAAAATTCTGGAGAGAAGTTTAAAAGCTTCAAGAGAATTTCAACAATTTGGAGAGGGATTTGAAAAGTTTCAATGGGAATGGGAAGAATTGGGACAAAAATTGGAAAATTTTTAAGGGACTTTGAAAAAATTTCAACTGGAATTTAAGCCATTTTTTTTATGTGAAATTGTTTCCATGTGGACATGGATTTTGAAAATTCTAGAGAGAATTTTAAAAGCTTCAAGAGAATTTCAACAATTTGAGCGGGATTTGAAAAGTTTCAATGGGAATGGGAAGAATTGGGACAAAAATTGGAAAATTTTCAGGGACTTTGAAAAAATTTCAACTGGAATTTTAGCCATTTTTTGACGTGAAATTGTAAACCTGTGGACATGGATTTTGAAAATTCTAGAGAGAATTTTAAAAGCTTCAAGAGAATTTCAACAATTTTGAGAGGGATTTGAAAAGTTTCAATGGGAATGGGAAGAATTGGGACCAAAATTGGAAAATTTTTAAGGGACTTTGAAAAAATTTCAACTGGAATTTTAGCCATTTTTTGACGTGAAATTGTAAACATGTGGACATGGATTTTGAAAATTCTAGAGAGAATTTTAAAAGCTTCAAGAGAATTTCAACAATTTGGAGAGGGATTTGAAAAGTTTCAATGGGAATGGGAAGAATTGGGACAAAAATTGGAAAATTTTTAAGGGACTTTGAAAAAATTTCAACTGGAATTTTAGCCATTTTTTTATGTGAAATTGTAAACATGTGGACATGGATTTTGAAAATTCTAGAGAGAATTTTAAAAGCTTCAAGAGAATTTCAACAATTTGGAGAGGGATTTGAAAAGTTTCAATGGGAATGGAAGAATTGGGACAAAAATTGGAAAATTTTGAAGGGACTTTGAAAAAATTTCAACTGGAATTTTAGCCATTTTTTGACGTGAAATTGTAAACATGTGGACATGGATTTTGAAAATTCTAGAGAGAATTTTAAAAGCTTCAAGAGAATTTCAACAATTTTGAGAGGGATTTGAAAAGTTTCAATGGGAATGAGAAGAATTGGGACAAAAATTGGAAAATTTTTCAGGGACTTTGAAAAAATTTCAACTGGAATTTTAGCCATTTTTTGACGTGAAATTGTAAACATGTGGACATGGATTTTGAAAATTCTAGAGAGAATTTTAAAAGCTTCAAGAGAATTTCAACAATTTTGAGAGGGATTTGAAAAGTTTCAATGGGAATGGGAAGAATTGGGACCAAAATTGGAAAATTTTTAGGGGACTTTGAAAAAATTTCAACTGGAATTTAGCATTTTTGACGTGAAATTGTAAACATGTGGACCTGGATTTTGAAAATTCTAGAGAGAATTTTAAAAGCTTCAAGAGAATTTCAACAATTTTGAGAGGGATTTGAAAAGTTTCAATGGGAATGGGAAGAATTGGGACAAAAATTGGAAAATTTTTAAGGGACTTTGAAAAAATTTCAACTGGAATTTTAGCCATTTTTTGACGTGAAATTGTAAACATGTGGACATGGATTTTGAAAATTCTGGAGAGAAGTTTAAAAGCTTCAAGAGAATTTCAACAATTTGGAGAGGGATTTGAAAAGTTTCAATGGGAATGGGAAGAATTGGGACAAAAATTGGAAAATTTTTAAGGGACTTTGAAAAAATTTCAACTGGAATTTTAGCCATTTTTTTATGTGAAATTGTAAACATGTGGACATGGATTTTGAAAATTCTAGAGAGAATTTAAAAGCTTCAAGAGAATTTCAACAATTTTGAGCGGGATTTGAAAAGTTTCAATGGGAATGGGAAGAATTGGGACAAAAATTGGAAAATTTTTCAGGGACTTTGAAAAAATTTCAACTGGAATTTTAGCCATTTTTTTACGTGAAATTGTAAACCTGTGGACATGGATTTTGAAAATTCTAGAGAGAATTTTAAAAGCTTCAAGAGAATTTCAACAATTTGGAGAGGGATTTGAAAAGTTTCAATGGAATGGGAAGAATTGGGACAAAAATTGGAAAATTTTTAAGGGACTTTGAAAAAATTTCAACTGGAATTTTAGCCATTTTTTTATGTGAAATTGTAAACATGTGGACATGGATTTTGAAAATTCTAGAGAGAATTTTAAAAGCTTCAAGAGAATTTCAACAATTTGGAGAGGGATTTGAAAAGTTTCAATGGGAATGGGAAGAATTGGGACAAAAATTGGAAAATTTTTCAGGGACTTTGAAAAAATTTCAACTGGAATTTTAGCCATTTTTTTACGTGAAATTGTAAACCTGTGGACATGGATTTTGAAAATTCTAGAGAGAATTTTAAAAGCTTCAACAGAATTTCCACAATTTTGAGAGGGATTTGAAAAGTTTCAATGGGAATGGGAAGAATTGGGACAAAAATTGGAAAATTTTTCAGGGACTTTGAAAAAATTTCAACTGGAATTTTAGCCATTTTTTGACGTGAAATTGTAAACATGTGACATGGATTTTGAAAATTCTGGAGAGAATTTTAAAAGCTTCAAGAGAATTTCAACAATTTTGAGAGGGATTTGAAAAGTTTCAATGGGAATGGGAAGAATTGGGACAAAAATTGGAAAATTTTGAAGGGACTTTGAAAAAATTTCAACTGGAATTTTAGCCATTTTTTGACGTGAAATTGTAAACATGTGGACATGGATTTTGAAAATTCTAGAGAGAATTTTAAAAGCTTCAAGAGAATTTTCAACAATTTTGAGCATGATTTGAAAAGTTTCAATGGGAATGGGAAGAATTGGGACAAAAATTGGAAAAATTTTTCAGGGACTTTGAAAAAATTTCAACTGGAATTTTAGCCATTTTTTGACGTGGAATTGTAAACATGTGGACATGGATTTTGAAAATTCTAGAGAGAATTTTAAAAGCTTCAAGAGAATTTCAACAATTTGGAGAGGGATTTGAAAAGTTTCAATGGGAATGGGAAGAATTGGGACAAAAATTGGAAAATTTTTAAGGGACTTTGAAAAAATTTCAACTGGAATTTTAGCCATTTTTTGACGTGAAATTGTAAACATGTGGACATGGATTTTGAAAATTCTAGAGAGAATTTTAAAAGGTTCAACAGAATTTCAACAATTTTGAGAGGGATTTGAAAAGTTTCAATGGGAATGGGAAGAATTGGGACAAAAATTGGAAAATTTTTCAGGGACTTTGAAAAAATTTCAACTGGAATTTTAGCCATTTTTTATGTGAAATTGTAAACATGTGGACATGGATTTTGAAAATTCTGGAGAGAATTTTAAAAGCTTCAAGAGAATTTCAACAATTTTGAGAGGGATTTGAAAAGTTTCAATGGGAATGGGAAGAATTGGGACAAAAATTGGAAAATTTTTAAGGGACTTTGAAAAAATTTCAACTGGAATTTTAGCCATTTTTTGACGTGAAATTGTAAACATGTGGACATGGATTTTGAAAATTCTAGAGAGAATTTTAAAAGCTTCAAGAGAATTTCAACAATTTGGAGAGGGATTTGAAAAGTTTCAATGGGAATGGGAAGAATTGGGACAAAAATTGGAAAATTTTTAAGGGACTTTGAAAAAATTTCAACTGGAATTTTAGCCATTTTTTGACGTGAAATTGTAAACATGTGGACATGGATTTTGAAAATTCTGGAGAGAATTTTAAAAGCTTCAAGAGAATTTCAACAATTTTGAGAGGGATTTGAAAAGTTTCAATGGGAATGGGAAGAATTGGGACAAAATTGGAAAATTTTTAAGGGACTTTGAAAAAATTTCAACTGGAATTTTAGCCATTTTTTTATGTGAAATTGTAAACATGTGGACATGGATTTTGAAAATTCTAGAGAGAATTTTAAAAGCTTCAAGAGAATTTCAACAATTTTGAGAGGGATTTGAAAAGTTTCAATGGGAATGGGAAGAATTGGGACAAAAATTGGAAAATTTTTAAGGGACTTTGAAAAAATTTCCACTGGAATTTTAGCCATTTTTTGACGTGAAATTGTAAACATGTGGACATGGATTTTGAAAATTCTGGAGAGAAGTTTAAAAGCTTCAAGAGAATTTCAACAATTTGGAGAGGGATTTGAAAAGTTTCAATGGGAATGGGAAGAATTGGGACAAAAATTGGAAAATTTTTAAGGACTTTGAAAAAATTTCAACTGGAATTTAAGCCATTTTTTTATGTGAAATTGTAAACATGTGGACATGGATTTTGAAAATTCTAGAGAGAATTTTAAAAAGCTTCAAGAGAATTTCAACAATTTTGAGCGGGATTTGAAAAGTTTCAATGGGAATGGGAAGAATTGGGACAAAAATTGGAAAATTTTTCAGGGACTTTGAAAAAATTTCAACTGGAATTTTAGCCATTTTTTGACGTGAAATTGTAAACCTGTGGACATGGATTTTGAAAATTCTAGAGAGAATTTTAAAAGCTTCAAGAGAATTTCAACAATTTTGAGAGGGATTTGAAAAGTTTCAATGGGAATGGGAAGAATTGGGACCAAAATTGGAAAATTTTTAAGGGACTTTGAAAAAATTTCAACTGGAATTTTAGCCATTTTTTTATGTGAAATTGTAAACATGTGGACATGGATTTTGAAAATTCTAGAGAGAATTTTAAAAGCTTCAAGAGAATTTCAACAATTTGGAGAGGGATTTGAAAAGTTTCAATGGGAATGGGAAGAATTGGGACAAAAATTGGAAAATTTTTCAGGGACTTTGAAAAAATTTCAACTGGAATTTTAGCCATTTTTTTATGTGAAATTGTAAACATGTGGACATGGATTTTGAAAATTCTAGAGAGAATTTTAAAAGCTTCAAGAGAATTTCAACAATTTGGAGAGGGATTTGAAAAGTTTCAATGGGAATGGGAAGAATTGGGACAAAAATTGGAAAATTTTTAAGGGACTTTGAAAAAATTTCAACTGGAATTTTAGCCATTTTTTGACGTGAAATTGTAAACATGTGGACATGGATTTTGAAAATTCTAGAGAGAATTTTAAAAGCTTCAAGAGAATTTCAACAATTTTGAGAGGGATTTGAAAAGTTTCAATGGGAATGGGAAGAATTGGGACAAAAATTGGAAAATTTTTAAGGGACTTTGAAAAAATTTCAACTGGAATTTTAGCCATTTTTTGACGTGAAATTGTAAACATGTGGACATGGATTTTGAAAATTCTAGAGAGAATTTTAAAAGCTTCAAGAGAATTTCAACAATTTTGAGAGGGATTTGAAAAGTTTCAATGGGAATGGGAAGAATTGGGACAAAAATTGGAAAATTTTTAAGGGACTTTGAAAAAATTTCAACTGGAATTTTAGCCATTTTTTGACGTGAAATTGTAAACATGTGGACATGGATTTTGAAAATTCTAGAGAGAATTTTAAAAGCTTCAAGAGAATTTCAACAATTTTGAGAGGGATTTGAAAATTTTCAATGGGAATGGGAAGAATTGGGACAAAAATTGGAAAATTTTTAAGGGACTTTGAAAAAATTTCAACTGGAATTTTAGCCATTTTTTTACGTGAAATTGTAAACCTGTGGACATGGATTTTGAAAATTCTAGAGAGAATTTTAAAAGCTTCAAGAGAATTTCAACAATTTTGAGAGGGATTTGAAAAGTTTCAATGGGAATGGGAAGAATTGGGACCAAAATTGGAAAATTTTTCAGGGACTTTGAAAAAATTTCAACTGGAATTTTAGCCATTTTTTGACGTGAAATTGTTTCCATGTGGACATGGATTTTGAAAATTCTAGAGAGAATTTTAAAAGCTTCAAGAGAATTTCAACAATTTGGAGAGGGATTTGAAAAGTTTCAATGGGAATGGGAAGAATTGGGACAAAAATTGGAAAATTTTTAAGGGACTTTGAAAAAATTTCAACTGGAATTTTAGGCATTTTTTGACGTGGAATTGTAAACATGTGGACATGGATTTTGAAAATTCTAGAGAGAATTTTAAAAGCTTCAAGAGAATTTCAACAATTTGGAGAGGGATTTGAAAAGTTTCAATGGGAATGGGAAGAATTGGGACAAAAATTGGAAAATTTTTCAGGGACTTTGAAAAAATTTCAACTGGAATTTTAGCCATTTTTTGACGTGAAATTGTTTCCATGTGGACATGGATTTTGAAAATTCTAGAGAGAATTTTAAAGGGTTCAACAGAATTTCAACAATTTGGAGAGGGATTTGAAAAGTTTCAATGGGAATGGGAAGAATTGGGACAAAAATTGGAAAATTTTTCAGGGACTTTGAAAAAATTTCAACTGGAATTTTAGCCATTTTTTTATGTGAAATTGTAAACATGTGGACATGGATTTTGAAAATTCTGGAGAGAATTTTAAAAGCTTCAAGAGAATTTCAACAATTTGGAGAGGGATTTGAAAAGTTTCAATGGGAATGGGAAGAATTGGGACAAAAATTGAAAATTTTGAAGGGACTTTGAAAAAATTTCAACTGGAATTTTAGCCATTTTTTGACGTGAAATTGTAAACATGTGGACATGGATTTTGAAAATTCTAGAGAGAATTTTAAAAGCTTCAAGAGAATTTCAACAATTTTGAGAGGGATTTGAAAAGTTTCAATGGGAATGGGAAGAATTGGGACAAAAATTGGAAAATTTTTCAGGGACTTTGAAAAAATTTCAACTGGAATTTTAGCCATTTTTTGACGTGAAATTGTTTACCATGTGGACATGGATTTTGAAAATTCTAGAGAGAATTTTAAAAGCTTCAAGAGAATTTCAACAATTTTGAGAGGGATTTGAAAAGTTTCAATGGGAATGGGAAGAATTGGGACAAAAATTGGAAAATTTTTCAGGGACTTTGAAAAAATTTCAACTGGAATTTTAGCCATTTTTTGACGTGAAATTGTTTCCATGGGGACATGGATTTTGAAAATTCTAGAGAGAATTTTAAAGGGTTCAACAGAATTTCAACAATTTGGAGAGGGATTTGAAAAGTTTCAATGGGAATGGGAAGAATTGGGACAAAAATTGGAAAATTTTTAAGGGACTTTGAAAAAATTTCAACTGGAATTTTAGCCATTTTTTATGTGAAATTGTAAACATGTGGACATGGATTTTGAAAATTCTGGAGAGAATTTTAAAAGCTTCAAGAGAATTTCAACAATTTGGAGAGGGATTTGAAAAGTTTCAATGGGAATGGGAAGAATTGGGACAAAAATTGGAAAATTTTTAAGGGACTTTGAAAAAATTTCAACTGGAATTTTAGCCATTTTTTGACGTGAAATTGTAAACATGTGGACATGGATTTTGAAAATTCTAGAGAGAATTTTAAAAGCTTCAAGAGAATTTCAACAATTTGGAGAGGGATTTGAAAAGTTTCAATGGGAATGGGAAGAATTGGGACAAAAATTGGAAAATTTTTCAGGGACTTTGAAAAATTTCAACTGGAATTTTAGCCATTTTTTGACGTGAAATTGTTTCCATGTGGACATGGATTTTGAAAATTCTAGAGAGAATTTTAAAAGCTTCAAGAGAATTTCAACAATTTTGAGAGGGATTTGAAAAGTTTCAATGGGAATGGGAAGAATTGGGACAAAAATTGGAAAATTTTTAAGGGACTTTGAAAAAAATTTCAACTGGAATTTTAGCCATTTTTTTACGTGAAATTGTAAACCTGTGGACATGGATTTTGAAAATTCTAGAGAGAATTTTAAAGCTTCAAGAGAATTTCCACAATTTTGAGAGGGATTTGAAAAGTTTCAATGGGAATGGGAAGAATTGGGACAAAAATTGGAAAATTTTTAAGGGACTTTGAAAAAATTTCAACTGGAATTTTAGCCATTTTTTTTACGTGAAATTGTAAACCTGTGGACATGGATTTTGAAAATTCTAGAGAGAATTTTAAAAGCTTCAACAGAATTTCAACAATTTTGAGAGGGATTTGAAAAGTTTCAATGGGAATGGGAAGAATTGGGACAAAAATTGGAAAATTTTTCAGGGACTTTGAAAAAATTTCAACTGGAATTTTAGCCATTTTTTGACGTGAAATTGTAAACATGTGGACATGGATTTTGAAAATTCTGGAGAGAATTTTAAAGCTTCAAGAGAATTTCAACAATTTTGAGAGGGATTTGAAAAGTTTCAATGGGAATGGGAAGAATTGGGACAAAAATTGGAAAAATTTTGAAGGGACTTTGAAAAAATTTCAACTGGAATTTTAGCCATTTTTTGACGTGAAATTGTAAACATGTGGACATGGATTTTGAAAATTCTAGAGAGAATTTTAAAAGCTTCAAGAGAATTTCAACAATTTTGAGCATGATTTAAAAAGTTTCAATGGGAATGGGAAGAATTGGGACAAAAATTGGAAAATTTTTAAGGGACTTTGAAAAAATTTCAACTGGAATTTTAGGCATTTTTTGACGTGGAATTGTAAACATGTGGACATGGATTTTGAAAATTCTAGAGAGAATTTTAAAGCTTCAAGAGAATTTCAACAATTTTGAGAGGGATTTGAAAAGTTTCAATGGGAATGGGAAGAATTGGGACAAAATTGGAAAATTTTTAAGGGACTTTGAAAAAATTTCAACTGGAATTTTAGCCATTTTTTGACGTGAAATTGTAAACATGTGGACATGGATTTTGAAAATTCTAGAGAGAATTTTAAAAGGTTCAAGAGAATTTCAACAATTTTGAGAGGGATTTGAAAGTTTCAATGGGAATGGGAAGAATTGGGACAAAAATTGGAAAATTTTTAAGGGACTTTGAAAAATTTCAACTGGAATTTTAGCCATTTTTTTATGTGAAATTGTAAACATGTGGACATGGATTTTGAAAATTCTGGAGAGAATTTTAAAAGCTTCAAGAGAATTTCAACAATTTTGAGAGGGATTTGAAAAGTTTCAATGGGAATGGGAAGAATTGGGACAAAAATTGGAAAATTTTTAAGGGACTTTGAAAAAATTTCAACTGGAATTTTAGCCATTTTTTGACGTGAAATTGTAAACATGTGGACATGGATTTTGAAAATTCTAGAGAGAATTTAAAAGCTTCAAGAGAATTTCAACAATTTGGAGAGGGATTTGAAAAGTTTCAATGGGAATGGGAAGAATTGGGACAAAAATTGGAAAATTTTTAAGGGACTTTGAAAAAATTTCAACTGGAATTTTAGCCATTTTTTGACGTGAAATTGTAAACATGTGGACATGGATTTTGAAAATTCTGGAGAGAATTTTAAAAGCTTCAAGAGAATTTCAACAATTTTGAGAGGGATTTGAAAAGTTTCAATGGGAATGGGAAGAATTGGGACAAAAATTGGAAATTTTTAAGGGACTTTGAAAAAAATTTCAACTGGAATTTTAGCCATTTTTTTATGTGAAATTGTAAACATGTGGACATGGATTTTGAAAATTCTAGAGAGAATTTTAAAAGCTTCAAGAGAATTTCAACAATTTTGAGAGGGATTTGAAAAGTTTCAATGGGAATGGGAAGAATTGGGACAAAAATTGGAAAATTTTTAAGGGACTTTGAAAAAATTTCAACTGGAATTTTAAGCATTTTTTGACGTGGAATTGTAAACATGTGGACATGGATTTTGAAATTTCTAGAGAGAATTTTAAAAGCTTCAGAGAATTTCAACAATTTTGAGAGGGATTTGAAAAGTTTCAATGGGAATGGGAAGAATTGGGACAAAAATTGGAAAATTTTTAAGGGACTTTGAAAAATTTCCACTGGAATTTTAGCCATTTTTTGACGTGAAATTGTAAACATGTGGACATGGATTTTGAAAATTCTAGAGAGAATTTTAAAAGGTTCAACAGAATTTCAACAATTTTGAGAGGGATTTGAAAAGTTTCAATGGGAATGGAAGAATTGGGACAAAAATTGGA
>NW_028116009.1:0-25237 GCF_964273445.1 Streptopelia decaocto
ATTGAAACTTTTCAAATCCCTCTCAAAATTGTTGAAATTCTCTTGAAGCTTTTAAAATTCTCTCTAGAATTTTCAAAATCCATGTCCACATGTTTACAATTTCACGTCAAAAAATGGCTAAAATTCCAGTTGAAATTTTTTCAAAGTCCCTTAAAAATTTTCCAATTTTTGTCCCAATTCTTCCCATTCCCATTGAAACTTTTCAAATCCCTCTCAAAATTGTTGAAATTCTCTTGAAGCTTTTAAAATTCTCTCTAGAATTTTCAAAATCCATGTCCACATGTTTACAATTTCACGTCAAAAAATGGCTAAAATTCCAGTTGAAATTTTTTCGAAGTCCCTTAAAAATTTTCCCATTTTTGTCCCAATTCTTCCCATTCCCATTGAAACTTTTCAAATCCCTCTCAAAATTGTTGAAATTCTCTTGAAGCTTTTAAAATTCTCTCTAGACTTTTCAAAATCCATGTCCACATGTTCACAATTTCACGTAAAATATTGCTAAAATTCCAGTTGAAATTTTTTCAAAGTCCCTTAAAAATTTTCCAATTTTTGTCCCAATTCTTCCCATTCCCATTGAAACTTTTCAAATCCCTCTCAAAATTGTTGAAATTCTGTTGAAGCTTTTAAAATTCTCTCTGGAATTTTCAAAATCCATGTCCACATGTTTACAATTTCACATAAAAAAATGGCTAAAATTCCAGTTGAAATTTTTTCAAAGTCCCTTAAAAATTTTCCAATTTTTGTCCCAATTCTTCCCATTCCCATTGAAACTTTTCAAATCCCTCTCAAAATTGTAGAAATTCTGTTAAAGCTTTTAAAATTCACTCTAGAATTTTCAAAATCCATGGCCACATGTTTACAATTTCACGTCAAAAAATGGCTAAAATTCCAGTTGAAATTTTTTCAAAGTCCCTTAAAAATTTTCCAATTTTTGTCCCAATTCTTCCCATTCCCATTGAAACTTTTCAAATCCCTCTCAAAATTGTTGAAATTCTGTTGAAGCTTTTAAAATTCTCTCTAGAATTTTCAAAATCCATGTCCACATGTTTACAATTTCACGTCAAAAAATGGCTAAAATTCCAGTTGAAATTTTTTCAAAGTCCCTTCAAAATTTTCCAATTTTTGTCCCAATTCTTCCCATTCCCATTGAAACTTTTCAAATCCCTCTCAAAATTGTTGAAATTCTGTTGAAGCTTTTAAAATTCTCTCTAGAATTTTCAAAATCCATGTCCACATGTTCACAATTTCACGTAAAAAAATTGCTAAAATTCCAGTTGAAATTTTTTCAAAGTCCCTTAAAAATTTTCCAATTTTTGTCCCAATTCTTCCCATTCCCATTGAAACTTTTCAAATCCCTCTCAAAATTGTTGAAATTCTCTTGAAGCTTTTAAAATTCTCTCTGGAATTTTCAAAATCCATGTCCACATGTTTACAATTTCACGTCAAAAAATGGCTAAAATTCCAGTTGAAATTTTTTCAAAGTCCCTTAAAAATTTTCCAATTTTTGTCCCAATTCTTCCCATTCCCATTGAAACTTTTCAAATCCCTCTCAAAATTGTAGAAATTCTGTTAAAGCTTTTAAAATTCTCTCTAGAATTTTCAAAATCCATGGCCACATGTTTATAATTTCACGTCAAAAAATGGCTAAAATTCCAGTTGAAATTTTTTCAAAGTCCCTTAAAAATTTTCCAATTTTTGTCCCAATTCTTCCCATTCCCATTGAAACTTTTCAAATCCCTCTCAAAATTGTTGAAATTCTGTTGAAGCTTTTAAAATTCTCTCTAGAATTTTCAAAATCCATGGCCACATGTTTACAATTTCACGTCAAAAAATGGCTAAAATTCCAGTTGAAATTTTTTCAAAGTCCCTTAAAAATTTTCCAATTTTTGTCCCAATTCTTCCCATTCCCATTGAAACTTTTCAAATCCCTCTCAAAATTGTTGAAATTCTCTTGAAGCTTTTAAAATTCTCTCTAGAATTTTCAAAATCCATGTCCACATGTTTACAATTTCACGTCAAAAAATGGCTAAAATTCCAGTTGAAATTTTTTCAAAGTCCCTTAAAAATTTTCCAATTTTTGTCCCAATTCTTCCCATTCCCATTGAAACTTTTCAAATCCCTCTCAAAATTGTTGAAATTCTGTTGAAGCTTTTAAAATTCTCTCTAGACTTTTCAAAATCCATGTCCACATGTTCACAATTTCACGTAAAATATTGCTAAAATTCCAGTTGAAATTTTTTCAAAGTCCCTTAAAAATTTTCCAATTTTTGTCCCAATTCTTCCCATTCCCATTGAAACTTTTCAAATCCCTCTCAAAATTGTTGAAATTCTCTTGAAGCTTTTAAAATTCTCTCTAGAATTTTCAAAATCCATGTCCACATGTTTACAATTTCACGTCAAAAAATGGCTAAAATTCCAGTTGAAATTTTTTCAAAGTCCCTTAAAAATTTTCCAATTTTTGTCCCAATTCTTCCCATTCCCATTGAAACTTTTCAAATCCCTCTCAAAATTGTAGAAATTCTCTTGAAGCTTTTAAAATTCTCTCTAGAATTTTCAAAATCCATGGCCACATGTTCACAATTTCACGTCAAAAAATTGCTAAAATTCCAGTTGAAATTTTTTCAAAGTCCCTTAAAAATTTTCCAATTTTTGTCCCAATTCTTCCCATTCCCATTGAAACTTTTCAAATCCCTCTCAAAATTGTTGAAATTCTCTTGAAGCTTTTAAAATTCTCTCTAGAATTTTCAAAATCCATGGCCACATGTTCACAATTTCACGTCAAAAAATTGCTAAAATTCCAGTTGAAATTTTTTCAAAGTCCCTTAAAAATTTTCCAATTTTTGTCCCAATTCTTCCCATTCCCATTGAAACTTTTCAAATCCCTCTCAAAATTGTAGAAATTCTGTTGAAGCTTTTAAAATTCTCTCTAGAATTTTCAAAATCCATGTCCACATGTTTACAATTTCACGTCAAAAAATGGCTAAAATTCCAGTTGAAATTTTTTCAAAGTCCCTTAAAAATTTTCCAATTTTTGTCCCAATTCTTCCCATTCCCATTGAAACTTTTCAAATCCCTCTCAAAATTGTTGAAATTCTCTTGAAGCTTTTAAAATTCTCTCTAGAATTTTCAAAATCCATGTCCACATGTTTACAATTTCACGTCAAAAAATGGCTAAAATTCCAGTTGAAATTTTTTCAAAGTCCCTTAAAAATTTTCCAATTTTTGTCCCAATTCTTCCCATTCCCATTGAAACTTTTCAAATCCCTCTCAAAATTGTTGAAATTCTCTTGAAGCTTTTAAAATTCTCTCTAGAATTTTCAAAATCCATGTCCACATGTTTACAATTTCACGTCAAAAAATGGCTAAAATTCCAGTTGAAATTTTTTCGAAGTCCCTTAAAAATTTTCCCATTTTTGTCCCAATTCTTCCCATTCCCATTGAAACTTTTCAAATCCCTCTCAAAATTGTTGAAATTCTCTTGAAGCTTTTAAAATTCTCTCTAGACTTTTCAAAATCCATGTCCACATGTTCACAATTTCACGTAAAATATTGCTAAAATTCCAGTTGAAATTTTTTCAAAGTCCCTTAAAAATTTTCCAATTTTTGTCCCAATTCTTCCCATTCCCATTGAAACTTTTCAAATCCCTCTCAAAATTGTTGAAATTCTGTTGAAGCTTTTAAAATTCTCTCTGGAATTTTCAAAATCCATGTCCACATGTTTACAATTTCACATAAAAAAATGGCTAAAATTCCAGTTGAAATTTTTTCAAAGTCCCTTAAAAATTTTCCAATTTTTGTCCCAATTCTTCCCATTCCCATTGAAACTTTTCAAATCCCTCTCAAAATTGTAGAAATTCTGTTAAAGCTTTTAAAATTCACTCTAGAATTTTCAAAATCCATGGCCACATGTTTACAATTTCACGTCAAAAAATGGCTAAAATTCCAGTTGAAATTTTTTCAAAGTCCCTTAAAAATTTTCCAATTTTTGTCCCAATTCTTCCCATTCCCATTGAAACTTTTCAAATCCCTCTCAAAATTGTTGAAATTCTGTTGAAGCTTTTAAAATTCTCTCTAGAATTTTCAAAATCCATGTCCACATGTTTACAATTTCACGTCAAAAAATGGCTAAAATTCCAGTTGAAATTTTTTCAAAGTCCCTTCAAAATTTTCCAATTTTTGTCCCAATTCTTCCCATTCCCATTGAAACTTTTCAAATCCCTCTCAAAATTGTTGAAATTCTGTTGAAGCTTTTAAAATTCTCTCTAGAATTTTCAAAATCCATGTCCACATGTTCACAATTTCACGTAAAAAAATTGCTAAAATTCCAGTTGAAATTTTTTCAAAGTCCCTTAAAAATTTTCCAATTTTTGTCCCAATTCTTCCCATTCCCATTGAAACTTTTCAAATCCTCTCAAAATTGTTGAAATTCTCTTGAAGCTTTTAAAATTCTCTCTGGAATTTTCAAAATCCATGTCCACATGTTTACAATTTCACGTCAAAAAATGGCTAAAATTCCAGTTGAAATTTTTCAAAGTCCCTTAAAAATTTTCCAATTTTTGTCCCAATTCTTCCCATTCCCATTGAAACTTTTCAAATCCCTCTCAAAATTGTAGAAATTCTGTTAAAGCTTTTAAAATTCTCTCTAGAATTTTCAAAATCCATGGCCACATGTTTATAATTTCACGTCAAAAAATGGCTAAAATTCCAGTTGAAATTTTTTCAAAGTCCTTAAAAATTTTCCAATTTTTGTCCCAATTCTTCCCATTCCCATTGAAACTTTTCAAATCCCTCTCAAAATTGTTGAAATTCTGTTGAAGCTTTTAAAATTCTCTCTAGAATTTTCAAAATCCATGGCCACATGTTTACAATTTCACGTCAAAAAATGGCTAAAATTCCAGTTGAAATTTTTTCAAAGTCCCTTAAAATTTTCCAATTTTTGTCCCAATTCTTCCCATTCCCATTGAAACTTTTCAAATCCCTCTCAAAATTGTTGAAATTCTCTTGAAGCTTTTAAAATTCTCTCTAGAATTTTCAAAATCCATGTCCACATGTTTACAATTTCACGTCAAAAAATGGCTAAAATTCCAGTTGAAATTTTTCAAAGTCCCTTAAAAATTTTCCAATTTTTGTCCCAATTCTTCCCATTCCATTGAAACTTTTCAAATCCCTCTCAAAATTGTTGAAATTCTGTTGAAGCTTTTAAAATTCTCTCTAGACTTTTCAAAATCCATGTCCACATGTTCACAATTTCACGTAAAATATTGCTAAAATTCCAGTTGAAATTTTTTCAAAGTCCCTTAAAAATTTTCCAATTTTTGTCCCAATTCTTCCCATTCCCATTGAAACTTTTCAAATCCCTCTCAAAATTGTTGAAATTCTCTTGAAGCTTTTAAAATTCTCTCTAGAATTTTCAAAATCCATGTCCACATGTTTACAATTTCACGTCAAAAAATGGCTAAAATTCCAGTTGAAATTTTTTCAAAGTCCCTTAAAAATTTTCCAATTTTTGTCCCAATTCTTCCCATTCCCATTGAAACTTTTCAAATCCCTCTCAAAATTGTAGAAATTCTCTTGAAGCTTTTAAAATTCTCTCTAGAATTTTCAAAATCCATGGCCACATGTTCACAATTTCACGTCAAAAAATTGCTAAAATTCCAGTTGAAATTTTTTCAAAGTCCCTTAAAAATTTTCCAATTTTTGTCCCAATTCTTCCATTCCCATTGAAACTTTTCAAATCCCTCTCAAAATTGTTGAAATTCTCTTGAAGCTTTTAAAATTCTCTCTAGAATTTTCAAAATCCATGGCCACATGTTCACAATTTCACGTCAAAAAATTGCTAAAATTCCAGTTGAAATTTTTCAAAGTCCCTTAAAAATTTTCCAATTTTTGTCCCAATTCTTCCCATTCCCATTGAAACTTTTCAAATCCCTCTCAAAATTGTAGAAATTCTGTTGAAGCTTTTAAAATTCTCTCTAGAATTTTCAAAATCCATGTCCACATGTTTACAATTTCACGTCAAAAAATGGCTAAAATTCCAGTTGAAATTTTTTCAAAGTCCCTTAAAAATTTTCCAATTTTTGTCCCAATTCTTCCCATTCCCATTGAAACTTTTCAAATCCCTCTCAAAATTGTTGAAATTCTCTTGAAGCTTTTAAAATTCTCTCTAGAATTTTCAAAATCCATGGCCACATGTTTACAATTTCACGTCAAAAAATGGCTAAAATTCCAGTTGAAATTTTTTCAAAGTCCCTTAAAAATTTTCCAATTTTTGTCCCAATTCTTCCCATTCCCATTGAAACTTTTCAAATCCCTCTCAAAATTGTTGAAATTCTCTTGAAGCTTTTAAAATTCTCTCTAGAATTTTCAAAATCCATGGCCACATGTTTACAATTTCACGTCAAAAATGGCTAAAATTCCAGTTGAAATTTTTTCAAAGTCCCTTAAAAATTTTCCAATTTTTGTCCCAATTCTTCCCATTCCCATTGAAACTTTTCAAATCCCTCTCAAAATTGTTGAAATTCTGTTGAAGCTTTTAAAATTCTCTCTAGAATTTTCAAATCCATGTCCACATGTTTACAATTTCACGTCAAAAAATGGCTAAAATTCCAGTTGAAATTTTTTCAAAGTCCCTTCAAAATTTTCCAATTTTTGTCCCAATTCTTCCCATTCCCATTGAAACTTTTCAAATCCCTCTCAAAATTGTTGAAATTCTGTTGAAGCTTTTAAAATTCTCTCTAGAATTTTCAAAATCCATGTCCACATGTTCACAATTTCACGTAAAAAAATTGCTAAAATTCCAGTTGAAATTTTTTCAAAGTCCCTTAAAAATTTTCCAATTTTTGTCCCAATTCTTCCCATTCCCATTGAAACTTTTCAAATCCCTCTCAAAATTGTTGAAATTCTCTTGAAGCTTTTAAAATTCTCTCTGGAATTTTCAAAATCCATGTCCACATGTTTACAATTTCACGTCAAAAAATGGCTAAAATTCCAGTTGAAATTTTTTCAAAGTCCCTTAAAAATTTTCCAATTTTTGTCCCAATTCTTCCCATTCCCATTGAAACTTTTCAAATCCCTCTCAAAATTGTAGAAATTCTGTTAAAGCTTTTAAAATTCTCTCTAGAATTTTCAAAATCCATGGCCACATGTTTATAATTTCACGTCAAAAAATGGCTAAAATTCCAGTTGAAATTTTTTCAAAGTCCCTTAAAAATTTTCCAATTTTTGTCCCAATTCTTCCCATTCCCATTGAAACTTTTCAAATCCCTCTCAAAATTGTTGAAATTCTGTTGAAGCTTTTAAAATTCTCTCTAGAATTTTCAAAATCCATGGCCACATGTTTACAATTTCACGTCAAAAAATGGCTAAAATTCCAGTTGAAATTTTTTCAAAGTCCCTTAAAAATTTTCCAATTTTTGTCCCAATTCTTCCCATTCCCATTGAAACTTTTCAAATCCCTCTCAAAATTGTTGAAATTCTCTTGAAGCTTTTAAAATTCTCTCTAGAATTTTCAAAATCCATGTCCACATGTTTACAATTTCACGTCAAAAAATGGCTAAAATTCCAGTTGAAATTTTTTCAAAGTCCCTTAAAAATTTTCCAATTTTTGTCCCAATTCTTCCCATTCCCATTGAAACTTTTCAAATCCCTCTCAAAATTGTTGAAATTCTGTTGAAGCTTTTAAAATTCTCTCTAGACTTTTCAAAATCCATGTCCACATGTTCACAATTTCACGTAAAATATTGCTAAAATTCCAGTTGAAATTTTTTCAAAGTCCCTTAAAAATTTTCCAATTTTTGTCCCAATTCTTCCCATTCCCATTGAAACTTTTCAAATCCCTCTCAAAATTCTTGAAATTCTCTTGAAGCTTTTAAAATTCTCTCTAGAATTTTCAAAATCCATGTCCACATGTTTACAATTTCACGTCAAAAAATGGCTAAAATTCCAGTTGAAATTTTTTCAAAGTCCCTTAAAAATTTTCCAATTTTTGTCCCAATTCTTCCCATTCCCATTGAAACTTTTCAAATCCCTCTCAAAATTGTAGAAATTCTCTTGAAGCTTTTAAAATTCTCTCTAGAATTTTCAAAATCCATGGCCACATGTTCACAATTTCACGTCAAAAAATTGCTAAAATTCCAGTTGAAATTTTTTCAAAGTCCCTTAAAAATTTTCCAATTTTTGTCCCAATTCTTCCCATTCCCATTGAAACTTTTCAAATCCCTCTCAAAATTGTTGAAATTCTCTTGAAGCTTTTAAAATTCTCTCTAGAATTTTCAAAATCCATGGCCACATGTTCACAATTTCACGTCAAAAAATTGCTAAAATTCCAGTTGAAATTTTTTCAAAGTCCCTTAAAAATTTTCCAATTTTTGTCCCAATTCTTCCCATTCCCATTGAAACTTTTCAAATCCCTCTCAAAATTGTAGAAATTCTGTTGAAGCTTTTAAAATTCTCTCTAGAATTTTCAAAATCCATGTCCACATGTTTACAATTTCACGTCAAAAAATGGCTAAAATTCCAGTTGAAATTTTTTCAAAGTCCCTTAAAAATTTTCCAATTTTTGTCCCAATTCTTCCCATTCCCATTGAAACTTTTCAAATCCCTCTCAAAATTGTTGAAATTCTCTTGAAGCTTTTAAAATTCTCTCTAGAATTTTCAAAATCCATGGCCACATGTTTACAATTTCACGTCAAAAAATGGCTAAAATTCCAGTTGAAATTTTTTCAAAGTCCCTTAAAAATTTTCCAATTTTTGTCCCAATTCTTCCCATTCCCATTGAAACTTTTCAAATCCCTCTCAAAATTGTTGAAATTCTCTTGAAGCTTTTAAAATTCTCTCTAGAATTTTCAAAATCCATGGCCACATGTTTACAATTTCACGTCAAAAAATGGCTAAAATTCCAGTTGAAATTTTTTCAAAGTCCCTTAAAAATTTTCCAATTTTTGTCCCAATTCTTCCCATTCCCATTGAAACTTTTCAAATCCCTCTCAAAATTGTTGAAATTCTCTTGAAGCTTTTAAAATTCTCTCTAGAATTTTCAAAATCCATGTCCACATGTTCACAATTTCACGTAAAAAAATTGCTAAAATTCCAGTTGAAATTTTTTCAAAGTCCCTTAAAAATTTTCCAATTTTTGTCCCAATTCTTCCCATTCCCATTGAAACTTTTCAAATCCCTCTCAAAATTGTTGAAATTCTGTTGAAGCTTTTAAAATTCTCTCTAGAATTTTCAAAATCCATGTCCACATGTTTACAATTTCACGTCAAAAAATTGCTAAAATTCCAGTTGAAATTTTTTCAAAGTCCCTTCAAAATTTTCCAATTTTTGTCCCAATTCTTCCCATTCCCATTGAAACTTTTCAAATCCCTCTCAAAATTGTTGAAATTCTGTTGAAGCTTTTAAAATTCTCTCTAGACTTTTCAAAATCCATGTCCACATGTTCACAATTTCACGTAAAATATTGCTAAAATTCCAGTTGAAATTTTTTCAAAGTCCCTTAAAAATTTTCCAATTTTTGTCCCAATTCTTCCCATTCCCATTGAAACTTTTCAAATCCCTCTCAAAATTGTTGAAATTCTCTTGAAGCTTTTAAAATTCTCTCTAGAATTTTCAAAATCCATGGCCACATGTTTACAATTTCACATAAAAAAATGGCTAAAATTCCAGTTGAAATTTTTTCAAAGTCCCTTAAAAATTTTCCAATTTTTGTCCCAATTCTTCCCATTCCCATTGAAACTTTTCAAATCCCTCTCAAAATTGTAGAAATTCTGTTAAAGCTTTTAAAATTCTCTCTAGAATTTTCAAAATCCATGTCCACATGTTCACAATTTCACGTAAAATATTGCTAAAATTCCAGTTGAAATTTTTTCAAAGTCCCTTCAAAATTTTCCAATTTTTGTCCCGATTCTTCCCATTCCCATTGAAACTTTTCAAATCCCTCTCAAAATTGTTGAAATTCTGTTGAAGCTTTTAAAATTCTCTCTAGACTTTTCAAAATCCATGTCCACATGTTCACAATTTCACGTAAAATATTGCTAAAATTCCAGTTGAAATTTTTTCAAAGTCCCTTAAAAATTTTCCAATTTTTGTCCCAATTCTTCCCATTCCCATTGAAACTTTTCAAATCCCTCTCAAAATTGTTGAAATTCTGTTGAAGCTTTTAAAATTCTCTCTAGAATTTTCAAAATCCATGGCCACATGTTTACAATTTCACGTCAAAAAATGGCTAAAATTCCAGTTGAAATTTTTTCAAAGTCCCTTCAAAATTTTCCAATTTTTGTCCCAATTCTTCCCATTCCCATTGAAACTTTTCAAATCCCTCTCAAAATTGTTGAAATTCTGTTGAAGCTTTTAAAATTCTCTCTAGACTTTTCAAAATCCATGTCCACATGTTCACAATTTCACGTAAAATATTGCTAAAATTCCAGTTGAAATTTTTTCAAAGTCCCTTAAAAATTTTCCAATTTTTGTCCCAATTCTTCCCATTCCCATTGAAACTTTTCAAATCCCTCTCAAAATTGTTGAAATTCTCTTGAAGCTTTTAAAATTCTCTCTAGAATTTTCAAAATCCATGTCCACATGTTTACAATTTCACATAAAAAAATGGCTAAAATTCCAGTTGAAATTTTTTCAAAGTCCCTTAAAAATTTTCCAATTTTTGTCCCAATTCTTCCCATTCCCATTGAAACTTTTCAAATCCCTCTCAAAATTGTAGAAATTCTGTTAAAGCTTTTAAAATTCTCTCTAGAATTTTCAAAATCCATGTCCACATGTTCACAATTTCACGTAAAATATTGCTAAAATTCCAGTTGAAATTTTTTCAAAGTCCCTTCAAAATTTTCCAATTTTTGTCCCAATTCTTCCCATTCCCATTGAAACTTTTCAAATCCCTCTCAAAATTGTTGAAATTCTCTTGAAGCTTTTAAAATTCTCTCTAGAATTTTCAAAATCCATGGCCACATGTTCACAATTTCACGTCAAAAAATTGCTAAAATTCCAGTTGAAATTTTTTCAAAGTCCCTTAAAAATTTTCCAATTTTTGTCCCAATTCTTCCCATTCCCATTGAAACTTTTCAAATCCCTCTCAAAATTGTTGAAATTCTGTTGAAGCTTTTAAAATTCTCTCTAGAATTTTCAAAATCCATGGCCACATGTTTACAATTTCACGTCAAAAAATGGCTAAAATTCCAGTTGAAATTTTTTCAAAGTCCCTTCAAAATTTTCCAATTTTTGTCCCAATTCTTCCCATTCCCATTGAAACTTTTCAAATCCCTCTCAAAATTGTTGAAATTCTGTTGAAGCTTTTAAAATTCTCTCTAGACTTTTCAAAATCCATGTCCACATGTTCACAATTTCACGTAAAATATTGCTAAAATTCCAGTTGAAATTTTTTCAAAGTCCCTTAAAAATTTTCCAATTTTTGTCCCAATTCTTCCCATTCCCATTGAAACTTTTCAAATCCCTCTCAAAATTGTTGAAATTCTCTTGAAGCTTTTAAAATTCTCTCTAGAATTTTCAAAATCCATGTCCACATGTTTACAATTTCACGTCAAAAAATGGCTAAAATTCCAGTTGAAATTTTTTCAAAGTCCCTTAAAAATTTTCCAATTTTTGTCCCAATTCTTCCCATTCCCATTGAAACTTTTCAAATCCCTCTCAAAATTGTAGAAATTCTGTTAAAGCTTTTAAAATTCTCTCTAGAATTTTCAAAATCCATGTCCACATGTTCACAATTTCACGTAAAATATTGCTAAAATTCCAGTTGAAATTTTTTCAAAGTCCCTTCAAAATTTTCCAATTTTTGTCCCAATTCTTCCCATTCCCATTGAAACTTTTCAAATCCCTCTCAAAATTGTTGAAATTCTCTTGAAGCTTTTAAAATTCTCTCTAGAATTTTCAAAATCCATGGCCACATGTTCACAATTTCACGTCAAAAAATTGCTAAAATTCCAGTTGAAATTTTTTCAAAGTCCCTTAAAAATTTTCCAATTTTTGTCCCAATTCTTCCCATTCCCATTGAAACTTTTCAAATCCCTCTCAAAATTGTTGAAATTCTGTTGAAGCTTTTAAAATTCTCTCTAGAATTTTCAAAATCCATGTCCACATGTTTACAATTTCACGTCAAAAAATGGCTAAAATTCCAGTTGAAATTTTTTCAAAGTCCCTTAAATATTTTCCAATTTTTGTTCCAATTCTTCCCATTCCCACTGAAACTTTTCAAATCCCTCTCAAAATTGTAGAAATTCTGTTGAAGCTTTTAAAATTCTCTCTAGAATTTTCAAAATCCATGTCCACATGTTCACAATTTCACGTAAAAAAATTGCTAAAATTCCAGTTGAAATTTTTTCAAAGTCCCTTAAAAATTTTCCAATTTTTGTCCCAATTCTTCCCATTCCCATTGAAACTTTTCAAATCCCTCTCAAAATTGTTGAAATTCTCTTGAAGCTTTTAAAATTCTCTCTAGAATTTTCAAAATCCATGGCCACATGTTTACAATTTCACGTCAAAAAATGGCTAAAATTCCAGTTGAAATTTTTTCAAAGTCCCTTAAAAATTTTCCAATTTTTGTCCCAATTCTTCCCATTCCCATTGAAACTTTTCAAATCCCTCTCAAAATTCTTGAAATTCTCTTGAAGCTTTTAAAATTCTCTCTAGAATTTTCAAAATCCATGTCCACATGTTTACAATTTCACGTCAAAAAATGGCTAAAATTCCAGTTGAAATTTTTTCAAAGTCCCTTAAAAATTTTCCAATTTTTGTCCCAATTCTTCCCATTCCCATTGAAACTTTTCAAATCCCTCTCAAAATTGTTGAAATTCTGTTGAAGCTTTTAAAATTCTCTCTAGAATTTTCAAAATCCATGTCCACATGTTCACAATTTCACGTAAAAAAATTGCTAAAATTCCAGTTGAAATTTTTTCAAAGTCCCTTAAAAATTTTCCAATTTTTGTCCCAATTCTTCCCATTCCCATTGAAACTTTTCAAATCCCTCTCAAAATTGTTGAAATTCTGTTGAAGCTTTTAAAATTCTCTCTAGAATTTTCAAAATCCATGTCCACATGTTTACAATTTCACGTCAAAAAATGGCTAAAATTCCAGTTGAAATTTTTTCAAAGTCCCTGAAAAATTTTCCAATTTTTGTCCCAATTCTTCCCATTCCCATTGAAACTTTTCAAATCCCTCTCAAAATTGTTGAAATTCTGTTGAAGCTTTTAAAATTCTCTCTATAATTTTCAAAATCCATGTCCACATGTTTACAATTTCACGTCAAAAAATGGCTAAAATTCCAGTTGAAATTTTTTCAAAGTCCCTGAAAAATTTTCCAATTTTTGTCCCAATTCTTCCCATTCCCATTGAAACTTTTCAAATCCCTCTCAAAATTGTTGAAATTCTCTTGAAGCTTTTAAAATTCTCTCTAGAATTTTCAAAATCCATGGCCACATGTTCACAATTTCACGTAAAATATTGCTAAAATTCCAGTTGAAATTTTTTCAAAGTCCCTTAAAAATTTTCCAATTTTTGTCCCAATTCTTCCCATTCCCATTGAAACTTTTCAAATCCCTCTCAAAATTGTTGAAATTCTCTTGAAGCTTTTAAAATTCTCTCTAGAATTTTCAAAATCCATGGCCACATGTTTACAATTTCACGTCAAAAAATGGCTAAAATTCCAGTTGAAATTTTTTCGAAGTCCCTTAAAAATTTTCCCATTTTTGTCCCAATTCTTCCCATTCCCATTGAAACTTTTCAAATCCCTCTCAAAATTGTAGAAATTCTGTTAAAGCTTTTAAAATTCTCTCTAGAATTTTCAAAATCCATGGCCACATGTTTACAATTTCACGTCAAAAAATGGCTAAAATTCCAGTTGAAATTTTTTCAAAGTCCCTTAAAAATTTTCCAATTTTTGTCCCAATTCTTCCCATTCCCATTGAAACTTTTCAAATCCCTCTCAAAATTGTTGAAATTCTCTTGAAGCTTTTAAAATTCTCTCTAGAATTTTCAAAATCCATGGCCACATGTTTACAATTTCACATAAAAAAATTGCTAAAATTCCAGTTGAAATTTTTTCAAAGTCCCTTCAAAATTTTCCAATTTTTGTCCCAATTCTTCCCATTCCCATTGAAACTTTTCAAATCCCTCTCAAAATTGTTGAAATTCTCTTGAAGCTTTTAAAATTCTCTCTAGAATTTTCAAAATCCATGTCCACATGTTTACAATTTCACGTCAAAAAATGGCTAAAATTCCAGTTGAAATTTTTTCAAAGTCCCTTAAAAATTTTCCAATTTTTGTCCCAATTCTTCCCATTCCTCTTGAAACTTTTCAAATCCCTCTCAAAATTGTTGAAATTCTGTTGAAGCTTTTAAAATTCTCTCTAGACTTTTCAAAATCCATGTCCACATGTTCACAATTTCACGTAAAATATTGCTAAAATTCCAGTTGAAATTTTTTCAAAGTCCCTTAAAAATTTTCCAATTTTTGTCCCAATTCTTCCCATTCCCATTGAAACTTTTCAAATCCCTCTCAAAATTGTTGAAATTCTCTTGAAGCTTTTAAAATTCTCTCTGGAATTTTCAAAATCCATGTCCACATGTTTACAATTTCACATAAAAAAATGGCTAAAATTCCAGTTGAAATTTTTTCAAAGTCCCTTAAAAATTTTCCAATTTTTGTCCCAATTCTTCCCATTCCCATTGAAACTTTTCAAATCCCTCTCAAAATTGTAGAAATTCTGTTAAAGCTTTTAAAATTCTCTCTAGAATTTTCAAAATCCATGGCCACATGTTTACAATTTCACGTCAAAAAATGGCTAAAATTCCAGTTGAAATTTTTTCAAAGTCCCTTAAAAATTTTCCAATTTTTGTCCCAATTCTTCCCATTCCCATTGAAACTTTTCAAATCCCTCTCAAAATTGTTGAAATTCTGTTGAAGCTTTTAAAATTCTCTCTAGAATTTTCAAAATCCATGTCCACATGTTCACAATTTCACGTAAAATATTGCTAAAATTCCAGTTGAAATTTTTTCAAAGTCCCTTCAAAATTTTCCAATTTTTGTCCCAATTCTTCCCATTCCCATTGAAACTTTTCAAATCCCTCTCAAAATTGTTGAAATTCTGTTGAAGCTTTTAAAATTCTCTCTAGACTTTTCAAAATCCATGTCCACATGTTCACAATTTCACGTAAAATATTGCTAAAATTCCAGTTGAAATTTTTTCAAAGTCCCTTAAAAATTTTCCAATTTTTGTCCCAATTCTTCCCATTCCCATTGAAACTTTTCAAATCCCTCTCAAAATTGTTGAAATTCTGTTGAAGCTTTTAAAATTCTCTCTAGAATTTTCAAAATCCATGTCCACATGTTTACAATTTCACGTCAAAAAATTGCTAAAATTCCAGTTGAAATTTTTTCAAAGTCCCTGAAAAATTTTCCAATTTTTGTCCCAATTCTTCCCATTCCCATTGAAACTTTTCAAATCCCTCTCAAAATTGTTGAAATTCTGTTGAAGCTTTTAAAATTCTCTCTAGACTTTTCAAAATCCATGTCCACATGTTCACAATTTCACGTAAAATATTGCTAAAATTCCAGTTGAAATTTTTTCAAAGTCCCTTCAAAATTTTCCAATTTTTGTCCCAATTCTTCCCATTCCCATTGAAACTTTTCAAATCCCTCTCAAAATTGTTGAAATTCTCTTGAAGCTTTTAAAATTCTCTCTAGAATTTTCAAAATCCATGTCCACATGTTTACAATTTCACATAAAAAAATGGCTAAAATTCCAGTTGAAATTTTTTCAAAGTCCCTTAAAAATTTTCCAATTTTTGTCCCAATTCTTCCCATTCCCATTGAAACTTTTCAAATCCCTCTCAAAATTGTAGAAATTCTGTTAAAGCTTTTAAAATTCTCTCTAGAATTTTCAAAATCCATGTCCACATGTTCACAATTTCACGTCAAAAAATGGCTAAAATTCCAGTTGAAATTTTTTCAAAGTCCCTTAAATATTTTCCAATTTTTGTTCCAATTCTTCCCATTCCCACTGAAACTTTTCAAATCCCTCTCAAAATTGTAGAAATTCTGTTGAAGCTTTTAAAATTCTCTCTAGAATTTTCAAAATCCATGTCCACATGTTCACAATTTCACGTAAAAAAATTGCTAAAATTCCAGTTGAAATTTTTTCAAAGTCCCTTAAAAATTTTCCAATTTTTGTCCCAATTCTTCCCATTCCCATTGAAACTTTTCAAATCCCTCTCAAAATTGTTGAAATTCTCTTGAAGCTTTTAAAATTCTCTCTAGAATTTTCAAAATCCATGGCCACATGTTTACAATTTCACGTCAAAAAATGGCTAAAATTCCAGTTGAAATTTTTTCAAAGTCCCTTCAAAATTTTCCAATTTTTGTCCCAATTCTTCCCATTCCCATTGAAACTTTTCAAATCCCTCTCAAAATTCTTGAAATTCTCTTGAAGCTTTTAAAATTCTCTCTAGAATTTTCAAAATCCATGTCCACATGTTTACAATTTCACGTCAAAAAATGGCTAAAATTCCAGTTGAAATTTTTTCAAAGTCCCTTAAAAATTTTCCAATTTTTGTCCCAATTCTTCCCATTCCCATTGAAACTTTTCAAATCCCTCTCAAAATTGTTGAAATTCTGTTGAAGCTTTTAAAATTCTCTCTAGAATTTTCAAAATCCATGTCCACATGTTCACAATTTCACGTAAAAAAATTGCTAAAATTCCAGTTGAAATTTTTTCAAAGTCCCTTAAAAATTTTCCAATTTTTGTGCCAATTCTTCCCATTCCCATTGAAACTTTTCAAATCCCTCTCAAAATTGTTGAAATTCTGTTGAAGCTTTTAAAATTCTCTCTAGAATTTTCAAAATCCATGTCCACATGTTTACAATTTCACGTCAAAAAATGGCTAAAATTCCAGTTGAAATTTTTTCAAAGTCCCTTAAAAATTTTCCAATTTTTGTCCCAATTCTTCCCATTCCCATTGAAACTTTTCAAATCCCTCTCAAAATTGTTGAAATTCTGTTGAAGCTTTTAAAATTCTCTCTATAATTTTCAAAATCCATGTCCACATGTTTACAATTTCACGTCAAAAAATGGCTAAAATTCCAGTTGAAATTTTTTCAAAGTCCCTGAAAAATTTTCCAATTTTTGTCCCAATTCTTCCCATTCCCATTGAAACTTTTCAAATCCCTCTCAAAATTGTTGAAATTCTCTTGAAGCTTTTAAAATTCTCTCTAGAATTTTCAAAATCCATGTCCACATGTTCACAATTTCACGTAAAATATTGCTAAAATTCCAGTTGAAATTTTTTCAAAGTCCCTTAAAAATTTTCCAATTTTTGTCCCAATTCTTCCCATTCCCATTGAAACTTTTCAAATCCCTCTCAAAATTGTTGAAATTCTCTTGAAGCTTTTAAAATTCTCTCTAGAATTTTCAAAATCCATGGCCACATGTTTACAATTTCACGTCAAAAATTGGCTAAAATTCCAGTTGAAATTTTTTCGAAGTCCCTTAAAAATTTTCCCATTTTTGTCCCAATTCTTCCCATTCCCATTGAAACTTTTCAAATCCCTCTCAAAATTGTAGAAATTCTGTTAAAGCTTTTAAAATTCTCTCTAGAATTTTCAAAATCCATGGCCACATGTTTACAATTTCACGTCAAAAAATGGCTAAAATTCCAGTTGAAATTTTTTCAAAGTCCCTTAAAAATTTTCCAATTTTTGTCCCAATTCTTCCCATTCCCATTGAAACTTTTCAAATCCCTCTCAAAATTGTTGAAATTCTGTTGAAGCTTTTAAAATTCTCTCTAGAATTTTCAAAATCCATGGCCACATGTTTACAATTTCACATAAAAAAATTGCTAAAATTCCAGTTGAAATTTTTTCAAAGTCCCTTCAAAATTTTACAATTTTTGTCCCAATTCTTCCCATTCCCATTGAAACTTTTCAAATCCCTCTCAAAATTGTTGAAATTCTCTTGAAGCTTTTAAAATTCTCTCTAGAATTTTCAAAATCCATGTCCACATGTTTACAATTTCACGTCAAAAAATGGCTAAAATTCCAGTTGAAATTTTTCCAAAGTCCCTTCAAAATTTTCCAATTTTTGTCCCAATTCTTCCCATTCCTCTTGAAACTTTTCAAATCCCTCTCAAAATTGTTGAAATTCTGTTGAAGCTTTTAAAATTCTCTCTAGACTTTTCAAAATCCATGTCCACATGTTCACAATTTCACGTAAAATATTGCTAAAATTCCAGTTGAAATTTTTTCAAAGTCCCTTAAAAATTTTCCAATTTTTGTCCCAATTCTTCCCATTCCCATTGAAACTTTTCAAATCCCTCTCAAAATTGTTGAAATTCTCTTGAAGCTTTTAAAATTCTCTCTGGAATTTTCAAAATCCATGTCCACATGTTTACAATTTCACATAAAAAAATGGCTAAAATTCCAGTTGAAATTTTTTCAAAGTCCCTTAAAAATTTTCCAATTTTTGTCCCAATTCTTCCCATTCCCATTGAAACTTTTCAAATCCCTCTCAAAATTGTAGAAATTCTGTTAAAGCTTTTAAAATTCTCTCTAGAATTTTCAAAATCCATGGCCACATGTTTACAATTTCACGTCAAAAAATGGCTAAAATTCCAGTTGAAATTTTTTCAAAGTCCCTTAAAAATTTTCCAATTTTTGTCCCAATTCTTCCCATTCCCATTGAAACTTTTCAAATCCCTCTCAAAATTGTTGAAATTCTGTTGAAGCTTTTAAAATTCTCTCTAGAATTTTCAAAATCCATGTCCACATGTTCACAATTTCACGTAAAATATTGCTAAAATTCCAGTTGAAATTTTTTCAAAGTCCCTTCAAAATTTTCCAATTTTTGTCCCAATTCTTCCCATTCCCATTGAAACTTTTCAAATCCCTCTCAAAATTGTTGAAATTCTGTTGAAGCTTTTAAAATTCTCTCTAGACTTTTCAAAATCCATGTCCACATGTTCACAATTTCACGTAAAATATTGCTAAAATTCCAGTTGAAATTTTTTCAAAGTCCCTTAAAAATTTTCCAATTTTTGTCCCAATTCTTCCCATTCCCATTGAAACTTTTCAAATCCCTCTCAAAATTGTTGAAATTCTGTTGAAGCTTTTAAAATTCTCTCTAGAATTTTCAAAATCCATGTCCACATGTTTACAATTTCACGTCAAAAAATTGCTAAAATTCCAGTTGAAATTTTTTCAAAGTCCCTGAAAAATTTTCCAATTTTTGTCCCAATTCTTCCCATTCCCATTGAAACTTTTCAAATCCCTCTCAAAATTGTTGAAATTCTGTTGAAGCTTTTAAAATTCTCTCTAGAATTTTCAAAATCCATGTCCACATGTTTACAATTTCACGTCAAAAAATTGCTAAAATTCCAGTTGAAATTTTTCAAAGTCCCTGAAAAATTTTCCAATTTTTGTCCCAATTCTTCCCATTCCCATTGAAACTTTTCAAATCCCTCTCAAAATTGTTGAAATTCTGTTGAAGCTTTTAAAATTCTCTCTAGACTTTTCAAAATCCATGTCCACATGTTCACAATTTCACGTAAAATATTGCTAAAATTCCAGTTGAAATTTTTTCAAAGTCCCTTCAAAATTTTCCAATTTTTGTCCCAATTCTTCCCATTCCCATTGAAACTTTTCAAATCCCTCTCAAAATTGTTGAAATTCTCTTGAAGCTTTTAAAATTCTCTCTAGAATTTTCAAAATCCATGTCCACATGTTTACAATTTCACATAAAAAAATGGCTAAAATTCCAGTTGAAATTTTTTCAAAGTCCCTTAAAAATTTTCCAATTTTTGTCCCAATTCTTCCCATTCCCATTGAAACTTTTCAAATCCCTCTCAAAATTGTAGAAATTCTGTTAAAGCTTTTAAAATTCTCTCTAGAATTTTCAAAATCCATGTCCACATGTTCACAATTTCACGTCAAAAAATGGCTAAAATTCCAGTTGAAATTTTTTCAAAGTCCCTTAAATATTTTCCAATTTTTGTTCCAATTCTTCCCATTCCCACTGAAACTTTTCAAATCCCTCTCAAAATTGTAGAAATTCTGTTGAAGCTTTTAAAATTCTCTCTAGAATTTTCAAAATCCATGTCCACATGTTCACAATTTCACGTAAAAAAATTGCTAAAATTCCAGTTGAAATTTTTTCAAAGTCCCTTAAAAATTTTCCAATTTTTGTCCCAATTCTTCCCATTCCCATTGAAACTTTTCAAATCCCTCTCAAAATTGTTGAAATTCTCTTGAAGCTTTTAAAATTCTCTCTAGAATTTTCAAAATCCATGGCCACATGTTTACAATTTCACGTCAAAAAATGGCTAAAATTCCAGTTGAAATTTTTCAAAGTCCCTTCAAAATTTTCCAATTTTTGTCCCAATTCTTCCCATTCCCATTGAAACTTTTCAAATCCCTCTCAAAATTCTTGAAATTCTCTTGAAGCTTTTAAAATTCTCTCTAGAATTTTCAAAATCCATGTCCACATGTTTACAATTTCACGTCAAAAAATGGCTAAAATTCCAGTTGAAATTTTTTCAAAGTCCCTTAAAAATTTTCCAATTTTTGTCCCAATTCTTCCCATTCCCATTGAAACTTTTCAAATCCCTCTCAAAATTGTTGAAATTCTGTTGAAGCTTTTAAAATTCTCTCTAGAATTTTCAAAATCCATGTCCACATGTTCACAATTTCACGTAAAAAAAATTGCTAAAATTCCAGTTGAAATTTTTTCAAAGTCCCTTAAAAATTTTCCAATTTTTGTGCCAATTCTTCCCATTCCCATTGAAACTTTTCAAATCCCTCTCAAAATTGTTGAAATTCTGTTGAAGCTTTTAAAATTCTCTCTAGAATTTTCAAAATCCATGTCCACATGTTTACAATTTCACGTCAAAAAATGGCTAAAATTCCAGTTGAAATTTTTTCAAAGTCCCTTAAAAATTTTCCAATTTTTGTCCCAATTCTTCCCATTCCCATTGAAACTTTTCAAATCCCTCTCAAAATTGTTGAAATTCTGTTGAAGCTTTTAAAATTCTCTCTATAATTTTCAAAATCCATGTCCACATGTTTACAATTTCACGTCAAAAAATGGCTAAAATTCCAGTTGAAATTTTTTCAAAGTCCCTGAAAAATTTTCCAATTTTTGTCCCAATTCTTCCCATTCCCATTGAAACTTTTCAAATCCCTCTCAAAATTGTTGAAATTCTCTTGAAGCTTTTAAAATTCTCTCTAGAATTTTCAAAATCCATGTCCACATGTTCACAATTTCACGTAAAATATTGCTAAAATTCCAGTTGAAATTTTTTCAAAGTCCCTTAAAAATTTTCCAATTTTTGTCCCAATTCTTCCCATTCCCATTGAAACTTTTCAAATCCCTCTCAAAATTGTTGAAATTCTCTTGAAGCTTTTAAAATTCTCTCTAGAATTTTCAAAATCCATGGCCACATGTTTACAATTTCACGTCAAAAATTGGCTAAAATTCCAGTTGAAATTTTTTCGAAGTCCCTTAAAAATTTTCCCATTTTTGTCCCAATTCTTCCCATTCCCATTGAAACTTTTCAAATCCCTCTCAAAATTGTAGAAATTCTGTTAAAGCTTTTAAAATTCTCTCTAGAATTTTCAAAATCCATGGCCACATGTTTACAATTTCACGTCAAAAAATGGCTAAAATTCCAGTTGAAATTTTTTCAAAGTCCCTTAAAAATTTTCCAATTTTTGTCCCAATTCTTCCCATTCCCATTGAAACTTTTCAAATCCCTCTCAAAATTGTTGAAATTCTGTTGAAGCTTTTAAAATTCTCTCTAGAATTTTCAAAATCCATGGCCACATGTTTACAATTTCACATAAAAAAATTGCTAAAATTCCAGTTGAAATTTTTTCAAAGTCCCTTCAAAATTTTACAATTTTTGTCCCAATTCTTCCCATTCCCATTGAAACTTTTCAAATCCCTCTCAAAATTGTTGAAATTCTCTTGAAGCTTTTAAAATTCTCTCTAGAATTTTCAAAATCCATGTCCACATGTTTACAATTTCACGTCAAAAAATGGCTAAAATTCCAGTTGAAATTTTTCCAAAGTCCCTTCAAAATTTTCCAATTTTTGTCCCAATTCTTCCCATTCCTCTTGAAACTTTTCAAATCCCTCTCAAAATTGTTGAAATTCTGTTGAAGCTTTTAAAATTCTCTCTAGACTTTTCAAAATCCATGTCCACATGTTCACAATTTCACGTAAAATATTGCTAAAATTCCAGTTGAAATTTTTTCAAAGTCCCTTAAAAATTTTCCAATTTTTGTCCCAATTCTTCCCATTCCCATTGAAACTTTTCAAATCCCTCTCAAAATTGTTGAAATTCTCTTGAAGCTTTTAAAATTCTCTCTGGAATTTTCAAAATCCATGTCCACATGTTTACAATTTCACATAAAAAAATGGCTAAAATTCCAGTTGAAATTTTTTCAAAGTCCCTTAAAAATTTTCCAATTTTTGTCCCAATTCTTCCCATTCCCATTGAAACTTTTCAAATCCCTCTCAAAATTGTAGAAATTCTGTTAAAGCTTTTAAAATTCTCTCTAGAATTTTCAAAATCCATGGCCACATGTTTACAATTTCACGTCAAAAAATGGCTAAAATTCCAGTTGAAATTTTTTCAAAGTCCCTTAAAAATTTTCCAATTTTTGTCCCAATTCTTCCCATTCCCATTGAAACTTTTCAAATCCCTCTCAAAATTGTTGAAATTCTGTTGAAGCTTTTAAAATTCTCTCTAGAATTTTCAAAATCCATGTCCACATGTTTACAATTTCACGTCAAAAAATGGCTAAAATTCCAGTTGAAATTTTTTCAAAGTCCCTTAAAAATTTTCCAATTTTTGTCCCAATTCTTCCCATTCCCATTGAAACTTTTCAAATCCCTCTCAAAATTGTTGAAATTCTGTTGAAGCTTTTAAAATTCTCTCTAGAATTTTCAAAATCCATGTCCACATGTTTACAATTTCACGTCAAAAAATGGCTAAAATTCCAGTTGAAATTTTTTCAAAGTCCCTTAAAAATTTTCCAATTTTTGTCCCAATTCTTCCCATTCCCATTGAAACTTTTCAAATCCCTCTCAAAATTGTTGAAATTCTCTTGAAGCTTTTAAAATTCTCTCTAGAATTTTCAAAATCCATGGCCACATGTTCACAATTTCACGTCAAAAAATGGCTAAAATTCCAGTTGAAATTTTTTCAAAGTCCCTTCAAAATTTTCCAATTTTTGTCCCAATTCTTCCCATTCCCATTGAAACTTTTCAAATCCCTCTCAAAATTGTTGAAATTCTGTTGAAGCTTTTAAAATTCTCTCTAGAATTTTCAAAATCCATGTCCACATGTTTACAATTTCACGTCAAAAAATGGCTAAAATTCCAGTTGAAATTTTTTCAAAGTCCCTTAAATATTTTCCAATTTTTGTTCCAATTCTTCCCATTCCCACTGAAACTTTTCAAATCCCTCTCAAAATTGTAGAAATTCTGTTGAAGCTTTTAAAATTCTCTCTAGAATTTTCAAAATCCATGGCCACATGTTTACAATTTCACGTCAAAAAATGGCTAAAATTCCAGTTGAAATTTTTTCAAAGTCCCTTAAAAATTTTCCAATTTTTGTCCCAATTCTTCCCATTCCCATTGAAACTTTTCAAATCCCTCTCAAAATTGTTGAAATTCTGTTGAAGCTTTTAAAATTCTCTCTAGAATTTTCAAAATCCATGGCCACATGTTTACAATTTCACATAAAAAAATTGCTAAAATTCCAGTTGAAATTTTTTCAAAGTCCCTTCAAAATTTTCCAATTTTTGTCCCAATTCTTCCCATTCCCATTGAAACTTTTCAAATCCCTCTCAAAATTGTTGAAATTCTGTTGAAGCTTTTAAAATTCTCTCTAGAATTTTCAAAATCCATGGCCACATGTTTACAATTTCACGTCAAAAAATGGCTAAAATTCCAGTTGAAATTTTTTCAAAGTCCCTTCAAAATTTTCCAATTTTTGTCCCAATTCTTCCCATTCCTCTTGAAACTTTTCAAATCCCTCTCAAAATTGTTGAAATTCTGTTGAAGCTTTTAAAATTCTCTCTAGACTTTTCAAAATCCATGTCCACATGTTCACAATTTCACGTAAAATATTGCTAAAATTCCAGTTGAAATTTTTTCAAAGTCCCTTCAAAATTTTCCAATTTTTGTCCCAATTCTTCCCATTCCCATTGAAACTTTTCAAATCCCTCTCAAAATTGTTGAAATTCTCTTGAAGCTTTTAAAATTCTCTCTGGAATTTTCAAAATCCATGTCCACATGTTTACAATTTCACATAAAAAAATGGCTAAAATTCCAGTTGAAATTTTTTCAAAGTCCCTTAAAAATTTTCCAATTTTTGTCCCAATTCTTCCCATTCCCATTGAAACTTTTCAAATCCCTCTCAAAATTGTAGAAATTCTGTTAAAGCTTTTAAAATTCTCTCTAGAATTTTCAAAATCCATGGCCACATGTTTACAATTTCACGTCAAAAAATGGCTAAAATTCCAGTTGAAATTTTTTCAAAGTCCCTTAAAAATTTTCCAATTTTTGTCCCAATTCTTCCCATTCCCATTGAAACTTTTCAAATCCCTCTCAAAATTGTTGAAATTCTGTTGAAGCTTTTAAAATTCTCTCTAGAATTTTCAAAATCCATGTCCACATGTTTACAATTTCACGTCAAAAAATGGCTAAAATTCCAGTTGAAATTTTTTCAAAGTCCCTTAAAAATTTTCCAATTTTTGTCCCAATTCTTCCCATTCCCATTGAAACTTTTCAAATCCCTCTCAAAATTGTAGAAATTCTGTTAAAGATTTTAAAATTCTCTCTAGAATTTTCAAAATCCATGGCCACATGTTTACAATTTCACGTCAAAAAATGGCTAAAATTCCAGTTGAAATTTTTTCAAAGTCCCTTAAAAATTTTCCAATTTTTGTCCCAATTCTTCCCATTCCCATTGAAACTTTTCAAATCCCTCTCAAAATTGTTGAAATTCTGTTGAAGCTTTTAAAATTCTCTCTAGAATTTTCAAAATCCATGTCCACATGTTTACAATTTCACGTCAAAAAATGGCTAAAATTCCAGTTGAAATTTTTTCAAAGTCCCTTAAAAATTTTCCAATTTTTGTCCCAATTCTTCCCATTCCCATTGAAACTTTTCAAATCCCTCTCAAAATTGTTGAAATTCTCTTGAAGCTTTTAAAATTCT
>NW_028116008.1:0-47962 GCF_964273445.1 Streptopelia decaocto
CATTGAAACTTTTCAAATCCCTCTCAAAATTGTTGAAATTCTGTTGAAGCTTTTAAAATTCTCTCTAGAATTTTCAAAATCCATGTCCACATGTTTACAATTTCACGTCAAAAAATTGCTAAAATTCCAGTTGAAATTTTTTCAAAGTCCCTTAAAAATTTTCCCATTTTTGTCCCAATTCTTCCCATTCCCATTGAAACTTTTCAAATCCCTCTCAAAATTGTTGAAATTCTCTTGAAGCTTTTAAAATTCTCTTAGAATTTTCAAAATCCATGTCCACATGTTTACAATTTCACGTCAAAAAATGGCTAAAATTCCAGTTGAAATTTTTTCAAAGTCCCTGAAAAATTTTCCAATTTTTGTCCCAATTCTTCCCATTCCCATTGAAACTTTTCAAATCCCTCTCAAAATTGTTGAAATTCTGTTGAAGCTTTTAAAATTCTCTCTAGAATTTTCAAAATCCATGTCCTCATGTTTACGATTTCACGTCAAAAAATTGCTAAAATTCCAGTTGAAATTTTTTCAAAGTCCCTTAAAAATTTTCCAATTTTTGTCCCAATTCTTCCCATTCCCATTGAAACTTTTCAAATCCCTCTCAAAATTGTTGAAATTCTCTTGAAGCTTTTAAAATTCTCTCTAGAATTTTCAAAATCCATGTCCACATGTTTACAATTTCACGTCAAAAAATTGCTAAAATTCCAGTTGAAATTTTTTCAAAGTCCCTTAAAAATTTTCCAATTTTTGTCCCAATTCTTCCCATTCCCATTGAAACTTTTCAAATCCCTCTCAAAATTGTTGAAATTCTCTTGAAGCTTTTAAAATTCTCTCTAGAATTTTCAAAATCCATGTCCACATGTTTACAATTTCACGTCAAAAAAATTGCTAAAATTCCAGTTGAAATTTTTTCAAAGTCCCTTAAAAATTTTCCAATTTTTGTCCCAATTCTTCCCATTCCCATTGAAACTTTTCAAATCCCTCTCCAAATTGTTGAAATTCTGTTGAAGCTTTTAAAATTCTCTCTAGAAGTTTCAAAATCCATGTCCACATGTTTACGATTTCACGTCAAAAAATTGCTAAAATTCCAGTTGAAATTTTTTCAAAGTCCCTTAAAAATTTCCAATTTTTGTCCCAATTCTTCCCATTCCCATTGAAACTTTTCAAATCCCTCTCAAAATTGTTGAAATTCTGTTGAAGCTTTTAAAATTCTCTCTAGAATTTTCAAAATCCATGTCCACATGTTTACAATTTCACGTCAAAAAATTGCTAAAATTCCAGTTGAAATTTTTTCAAAGTCCCTTAAATATTTTCCAATTTTTGTCCCAATTCTTCCCATTCCCATTGAAACTTTTCAAATCCCTCTCAAAATTGTTGAAATTCTGTTGAAGCTTTTAAAATTCTCTCTAGAATTTTCAAAATCCACTTCAACATGTTTACAATTTCACGTCAAAAAATTGCTAAAATTCCAGTTGAAATTTTTTCAAAGTCCCTTAAAAATTTTCCAATTTTTGTCCCAATTCTTCCCATTCCCATTGAAACTTTTCAAATCCCTCTCCAAATTGTTGAAATTCTCTTGAAGCTTTTAAAATTCTCTCTAGAATTTTCAAAATCCATGTCCACATGTTTACAATTTCACGTCAAAAAATTGCTAAAATTCCAGTTGCAATTTTTTCAAAGTCCCTTAAAAATTTTCCAATTTTTGTCCCAATTCTTCCCATTCCCATTGAAACTTTTCAAATCCCTCTCCAAATTGTTGAAATTCTGTTGAAGCTTTTAAAATTCTCTCTAGAATTTTCAAAATCCATGTCCTCATGTTTACAATTTCACGTCAGAAAATGGCTAAAATTCCAGTTGAAATTTTTTCAAAGTCCCTTAAAAATTTTCCAATTTTTGTCCCAATTCTTCCCATTCCCATTGAAACTTTTCAAATCCCTCTCAAAATTGTTGAAATTCTGTTGAAGCTTTTAAAATTCTCTAGAATTTTCAAAATCCATGTCCACATGTTTACAATTTCACGTCAAAAAATTGCTAAAATTCCAGTTGAAATTTTTTCAAAGTCCCTTAAAAATTTTCCAATTTTTGTCCCAATTCTTCCCATTCCCATTGAAACTTTTCAAATCCCTCTCCAAATTGTTGAAATTCTGTTGAAGCTTTTAAAATTCTCTCTAGAATTTTCAAAATCCATGTCCACATGTTTACGATTTCACGTCAAAAAATTGCTAAAATTCCAGTTGAAATTTTTTCAAAGTCCCTTAAAAATTTTCCAATTTTTGTCCCAATTCTTCCCATTCCCATTGAAACTTTTCAAATCCCTCTCAAAATTGTTGAAATTCTCTTGAAGCTTTTAAAATTCTCTCTAGAAGTTTCAAAATCCATGTCCACATGTTTACAATTTCACGTCCAAATTGCTAAAATTCCAGTTGAAATTTTTTCAAAGTCCCTTAAAATTTTTCCAATTTTTGTCCCAATTCTTCCCATTCCCATTGAAACTTTTCAAATCCCTCTCAAAATTGTTGAAATTCTCTTGAAGCTTTTAAAATTCTCTCTAGAATTTTCAAAATCCATGTCCACATGTTTACAATTTCACGTCAAAAAATTTCTAAAATTCCAGTTGAAATTTTTTCAAAGTCCCTTAAAAATTTTCCAATTTTTGTCCCAATTCTTCCCATTCCCATTGAAACTTTTCAAATCCCTCTCCAAATTGTTGAAATTCTCTTGAAGCTTTTAAAATTCTCTCTAGAAGTTTCAAAATCCATGTCCACATGTTTACGATTTCACGTCAAAAAATTGCTAAAATTCCAGTTGAAATTTTTTCAAAGTCCCTTAAAATTTTTCCAATTTTTGTCCCAATTCTTCCCATTCCCATTGAAACTTTTCAAATCCCTCTCCAAATTGTTGAAATTCTGTTGAAGCTTTTAAAATTCTCTCTAGAAGTTTCAAAATCCATGTCCACATGTTTACAATTTCACGTCCAAATTGCTAAAATTCCAGTTGAAATTTTTTCAAAGTCCCTTAAAATTTTTCCAATTTTTGTCCCAATTCTTCCCATTCCCATTGAAACTTTTCAAATCCCTCTCAAAATTGTTGAAATTCTCTTGAAGCTTTTAAAATTCTCTCTAGAATTTTCAAAATCCATGTCCACATGTTTACAATTTCACGTCAAAAAATTGCTAAAATTCCAGTTGAAATTTTTTCAAAGTCCCTTAAAAATTTTCCAATTTTTGTCCCAATTCTTCCCATTCCCATTGAAACTTTTCAAATCCCTCTCCAAATTGTTGAAATTCTGTTGAAGCTTTTAAAATTCTCTCTAGAAGTTTCAAAATCCATGTCCACATGTTTACAATTTCACGTCAAAAAATTGCTAAAATTCCAGTTGAAATTTTTTCAAAGTCCCTTAAAAATTTTCCAATTTTTGTCCCAATTCTTCCCATTCCCATTGAAACTTTTCAAATCCCTCTCAAAATTGTTGAAATTCTCTTGAAGCTTTTAAAATTCTCTCTAGAATTTTCAAAATCCATGTCCACGTTTACAATTTCACGTCAAAAAACTGCTAAAATTCCAGTTTAATTTTTTTCAAAGTCCCTTAAAAATTTTCCAATTTTTGTCCCAATTCTTCCCATTCCCATTGAAACTTTTCAAATCCCTCTCCAAATTGTTGAAATTCTGTTGAAGCTTTTAAAATTCTCTCTAGAATTTTCAAAATCCATGTCCACATGTTTACAATTTCACGTCTAAAAATTGCTAAAATTCCAGTTGAAATTTTTTCAAAGTCCCTTAAATATTTTCCAATTTTTGTCCCAATTCTTCCCATTCCCATTGAAACTTTTCAAATCCCTCTCAAAATTGTTGAAATTCTGTTGAACCTTTTAAAATTCTCTAGAATTTTCAAAATCCATGTCCACATGTTTACAATTTCACGTCAAAAAATTGCTAAAATTCCAGTTGAAATTTTTTCAAAGTCCCTTAAAAATTTTCCAATTTTTGTCCCAATTCTTCCCATTCCCATTGAAACTTTTCAAATCCCTCTCCAAATTGTTGAAATTCTGTTGAAGCTTTTAAAATTCTCTCTAGAATTTTCAAAATCCATGTCCACATGTTTACGATTTCACGTCAAAAAATTGCTAAAATTCCAGTTGAAATTTTTTCAAAGTCCCTTAAAAATTTTCCAATTTTTGTCCCAATTCTTCCCATTCCCATTGAAACTTTTCAAATCCCTCTCCAAATTGTTGAAATTCTGTTGAAGCTTTTAAAATTCTCTCTAGAAGTTTCAAAATCCATGTCCACATGTTTACAATTTCACGTCCAAATTGCTAAAATTCCAGTTGAAATTTTTTCAAAGTCCCTTAAAATTTTTCCAATTTTTGTCCCAATTCTTCCCATTCCCATTGAAACTTTTCAAATCCCTCTCCAAATTGTTGAAATTCTCTTGAAGCTTTTAAAATTCTCTCTAGAATTTTCAAAATCCATGTCCACATGTTTACAATTTCACGTCAAAAAATTTCTAAAATTCCAGTTGAAATTTTTTCAAAGTCCCTTAAAAATTTTCCAATTTTTGTCCCAATTCTTCCCATTCCCATTGAAACTTTTCAAATCCCTCTCAAAATTGTTGAAATTCTCTTGAAGCTTTTAAAATTCTCTCTAGAATTTTCAAAATCCATGTCCACATGTTTACAATTTCACGTCAAAAAATTGCTAAAATTCCAGTTGAAATTTTTTCAAAGTCCCTTAAAAATTTTCCAATTTTTGTCCCAATTCTTCCCATTCCCATTGAAACTTTTCAAATCCCTCTCCAAATTGTTGAAATTCTGTTGAAGCTTTTAAAATTCTCTCTAGAAGTTTCAAAATCCATGTCCACATGTTTACAATTTCACGTCAAAAAATTGCTAAAATTCCAGTTGAAATTTTTTCAAAGTCCCTTAAAAATTTTCCAATTTTTGTCCCAATTCTTCCCATTCCCATTGAAACTTTTCAAATCCCTCTCAAAATTGTTGAAATTCTCTTGAAGCTTTTAAAATTCTCTCTAGAATTTTCAAAATCCATGTCCACGTTTACAATTTCACGTCAAAAAATTGCTAAAATTCCAGTTTAATTTTTTTCAAAGTCCTTAAAAATTTTCCAATTTTTGTCCCAATTCTTCCCATTCCCATTGAAACTTTTCAAATCCCTCTCCAAATTGTTGAAATTCTCTTGAAGCTTTTAAAATTCTCTCTAGAAGTTTCAAAATCCATGTCCACATGTTTACAATTTCACGTCCAAATTGCTAAAATTCCAGTTGAAATTTTTTCAAAGTCCCTTAAAATTTTTCCAATTTTTGTCCCAATTCTTCCCATTCCCATTGAAACTTTTCAAATCCCTCTCCAAATTGTTGAAATTCTCTTGAAGCTTTTAAAATTCTCTCTAGAATTTTCAAAATCCATGTCCACATGTTTACAATTTCACGTCAAAAAATTTCTAAAATTCCAGTTGAAATTTTTTCAAAGTCCCTTAAAAATTTTCCAATTTTTGTCCCAATTCTTCCCATTCCCATTGAAACTTTTCAAATCCCTCTCAAAATTGTTGAAATTCTCTTGAAGCTTTTAAAATTCTCTCTAGAATTTTCAAAATCCATGTCCACATGTTTACAATTTCACGTCAAAAAATTGCTAAAATTCCAGTTGAAATTTTTTCAAAGTCCCTTAAAAATTTTCCAATTTTTGTCCCAATTCTTCCCATTCCCATTGAAACTTTTCAAATCCCTCTCCAAATTGTTGAAATTCTGTTGAAGCTTTTAAAATTCTCTCTAGAAGTTTCAAAATCCATGTCCACATGTTTACGATTTCACGTCAAAAAATTGCTAAAATTCCAGTTGCAATTTTTTCAAAGTCCCTTAAAAATTTTCCAATTTTTGTCCCAATTCTTCCCATTCCCATTGAAACTTTTCAAATCCCTCTCAAAATTGTTGAAATTCTGTTGAAGCTTTTAAAATTCTCTCTAGAATTTTCAAAATCCATGTCCACATGTTTACAATTTCACGTCCAAATTGCTAAAATTCCAGTTGAAATTTTTTCAAAGTCCCTTAAAATTTTTCCAATTGTTGTCCCAATTCTTCCCATTCCCATTGAAACTTTTCAAATCCCTCTCAAAATAGTTGAAATTCTGTTGAAGCTTTTAAAATTCTCTCTAGAATTTTCAAAATCCATGTCCACATGTTTACAATTTCACGTCAAAAAATTGCTAAAATTCCAGTTGAAATTTTTTCAAAGTCCCTTCAAAATTTTCCAATTTTTGTCCCAATTCTTCCCATTCCCATTGAAACTTTTCAAATCCCTCTCAAAATTGTTGAAATTCTCTTGAAGCTTTTAAAATTCTCTCTAGAATTTTCAAAATCCATGTCCACATGTTTACAATTTCACGTCAAAAAATTGCTAAAATTCCAGTTGAAATTTTTTCAAAGTCCCTTAAAAATTTTCCAATTTTTGTCCCAATTCTTCCCATTCCCATTGAAACTTTTCAAATCCCTCTCCAAATTGTTGAAATTCTGTTGAAGCTTTTAAAATTCTCTCTAGAAGTTTCAAAATCCATGTCCACATGTTTACAATTTCACGTCAAAAAATTGCTAAAATTCCAGTTGAAATTTTTTCAAAGTCCCTTAAAAATTTTCCAATTTTTGTCCCAATTCTTCCCATTCCCATTGAAACTTTTCAAATCCCTCTCAAAATTGTTGAAATTCTCTTGAAGCTTTTAAAATTCTCTCTAGAATTTTCAAAATCCATGTCCACGTTTACAATTTCACGTCAAAAAATTGCTAAAATTCCAGTTTAATTTTTTTCAAAGTCCCTTAAAAATTTTCCAATTTTTGTCCCAATTCTTCCCATTCCCATTGAAACTTTTCAAATCCCTCTCCAAATTGTTGAAATTCTCTTGAAGCTTTTAAAATTCTCTCTAGAAGTTTCAAAATCCATGTCCACATGTTTACAATTTCACGTCCAAATTGCTAAAATTCCAGTTGAAATTTTTTCAAAGTCCCTTAAAATTTTTCCAATTTTTGTCCCAATTCTTCCCATTCCCATTGAAACTTTTCAAATCCCTCTCCAAATTGTTGAAATTCTCTTGAAGCTTTTAAAATTCTCTCTAGAATTTTCAAAATCCATGTCCACATGTTTACAATTTCACGTCAAAAAATTTCTAAAATTCCAGTTGAAATTTTTTCAAAGTCCCTTAAAAATTTTCCAATTTTTGTCCCAATTCTTCCCATTCCCATTGAAACTTTTCAAATCCCTCTCAAAATTGTTGAAATTCTCTTGAAGCTTTTAAAATTCTCTCTAGAATTTTCAAAATCCATGTCCACATGTTTACAATTTCACGTCAAAAAATTGCTAAAATTCCAGTTGAAATTTTTTCAAAGTCCCTTAAAAATTTTCCAATTTTTGTCCCAATTCTTCCCATTCCCATTGAAACTTTTCAAATCCCTCTCCAAATTGTTGAAATTCTGTTGAAGCTTTTAAAATTCTCTCTAGAAGTTTCAAAATCCATGTCCACATGTTTACGATTTCACGTCAAAAAATTGCTAAAATTCCAGTTGCAATTTTTTCAAAGTCCCTTAAAAATTTTCCAATTTTTGTCCCAATTCTTCCCATTCCCATTGAAACTTTTCAAATCCCTCTCAAAATTGTTGAAATTCTGTTGAAGCTTTTAAAATTCTCTCTAGAATTTTCAAAATCCATGTCCACATGTTTACAATTTCACGTCCAAATTGCTAAAATTCCAGTTGAAATTTTTTCAAAGTCCCTTAAAATTTTTCCAATTTTTGTCCCAATTCTTCCCATTCCCATTGAAACTTTTCAAATCCCTCTCAAAATAGTTGAAATTCTGTTGAAGCTTTTAAAATTCTCTCTAGAATTTTCAAAATCCATGTCCACATGTTTACAATTTCACGTCAAAAAATTGCTAAAATTCCAGTTGAAATTTTTTCAAAGTCCCTTCAAAATTTTCCAATTTTTGTCCCAATTCTTCCCATTCCCATTGAAACTTTTCAAATCCCTCTCAAAATTGTTGAAATTCTCTTGAAGCTTTTAAAATTCTCTCTAGAATTTTCAAAATCCATGTCCACATGTTTACAATTTCACGTCAAAAAATGGCTAAAATTCCAGTTGAAATTTTTTCAAAGTCCCTGAAAAATTTTCCAATTTTTGTCCCAATTCTTCCCATTCCCATTGAAACTTTTCAAATCCCTCTCCAAATTGTTGAAATTCTGTTGAAGCTTTTAAAATTCTCTAGAATTTTCAAAATCCATGTCCACATGTTTACAATTTCACGTCAAAAAATTGCTAAAATTCCAGTTGAAATTTTTTCAAAGTCCCTTAAAAATTTTCCAATTTTTGTCCCAATTCTTCCCATTCCCATTGAAACTTTTCAAATCCCTCTCCAAATTGTTGAAATTCTCTTGAAGCTTTTAAAATTCTCTCTAGAATTTTCAAAATCCATGTCCACGTTTACAATTTCACGTCAAAAAATTGCTAAAATTCCAGTTTAATTTTTTTCAAAGTCCCTTAAAAATTTTCCAATTTTTGTCCCAATTCTTCCCATTCCCATTGAAACTTTTCAAATCCCTCTCAAAATTGTTGAAATTCTGTTGAAGCTTTTAAAATTCTCTCTAGAATTTTCAAAATCCATGTCCACATGTTTACAATTTCACGTCTAAAAATTGCTAAAATTCCAGTTGAAATTTTTTCAAAGTCCCTTAAATATTTTCCAATTTTTGTCCCAATTCTTCCCATTCCCATTGAAACTTTTCAAATCCCTCTCAAAATTGTTGAAATTCTGTTGAACCTTTTAAAATTCTCTAGAATTTTCAAAATCCATGTCCACATGTTTACAATTTCACGTCAAAAAATTGCTAAAATTCCAGTTGAAATTTTTTCAAAGTCCCTTAAAAATTTTCCAATTTTTGTCCCAATTCTTCCCATTCCCATTGAAACTTTTCAAATCCCTCTCCAAATTGTTGAAATTCTCTTGAAGCTTTTAAAATTCTCTCTAGAATTTTCAAAATCCATGTCCACATGTTTACGATTTCACGTCAAAAAATTGCTAAAATTCCAGTTGAAATTTTTTCAAAGTCCCTTAAAAATTTTCCAATTTTTGTCCCAATTCTTCCCATTCCCATTGAAACTTTTCAAATCCCTCTCCAAATTGTTGAAATTCTCTTGAAGCTTTTAAAATTCTCTCTAGAAGTTTCAAAATCCATGTCCACATGTTTACAATTTCACGTCAAAAAATTGCTAAAATTCCAGTTGAAATTTTTTCAAAGTCCCTTAAAAATTTTCCAATTTTTGTCCCAATTCTTCCCATTCCCATTGAAACTTTTCAAATCCCTCTCCAAATTGTTGAAATTCTGTTGAAGCTTTTAAAATTCTCTCTAGAAGTTTCAAAATCCATGTCCACATGTTTACGATTTCACGTCAAAAAATTGCTAAAATTCCAGTTGCAATTTTTTCAAAGTCCCTTAAAAATTTTCCAATTTTTGTCCCAATTCTTCCCATTCCCATTGAAACTTTTCAAATCCCTCTCCAAATTGTTGAAATTCTGTTGAAGCTTTTAAAATTCTCTCTAGAATTTTCAAAATCCATGTCCACATGTTTACAATTTCACGTCCAAATTGCTAAAATTCCAGTTGAAATTTTTTCAAAGTCCCTTAAAATTTTTCCAATTTTTGTCCCAATTCTTCCCATTCCCATTGAAACTTTTCAAATCCCTCTCAAAATAGTTGAAATTCTGTTGAAGCTTTTAAAATTCTCTCTAGAATTTTCAAAATCCATGTCCACATGTTTACAATTTCACGTCAAAAAATTGCTAAAATTCCAGTTGCAATTTTTTCAAAGTCCCTTAAAAATTTTCCAATTTTTGTCCCAATTCTTCCCATTCCCATTGAAACTTTTCAAATCCCTCTCCAAATTGTTGAAATTCTGTTGAAGCTTTTAAAATTCTCTCTAGAATTTTCAAAATCCATGTCCACATGTTTACGATTTCACGTCAAAAAATTGCTAAAATTCCAGTTGCAATTTTTTCAAAGTCCCTTAAAAATTTTCCAATTTTTGTCCCAATTCTTCCCATTCCCATTGAAACTTTTCAAATCCCTCCCAAAATTGTTGAAATTCTCTTGAAGCTTTTAAAATTCTCTCTAGAATTTTCAAAATCCATGTCCACATGTTTACAATTTCACGTCCAAATTGCTAAAATTCCAGTTGAAATTTTTTCAAAGTCCCTTAAAATTTTTCCAATTTTTGTCCCAATTCTTCCCATTCCCATTGAAACTTTTCAAATCCCTCTCCAAATTGTTGAAATTCTCTTGAAGCTTTTAAAATTCTCTCTAGAATTTTCAAAATCCACTTCAACATGTTTACAATTTCACGTCAGAAAATTGCTAAAATTCCAGTTGAAATTTTTTCAAAGTCCCTTAAAAATTTTCCAATTTTTGTCCCAATTCTTCCCATTCCCATTGAAACTTTTCAAATCCCTCTCCAAATTGTTGCAATTCTGTTGAAGCTTTTAAAATTCTCTCTAGAAGTTTCAAAATCCATGGCCACATGTTTACAATTTCACGTCAAAAAATTGCTAAAATTCCAGTTGAAATTTTTTCAAAGTCCCTTAAAAATTTTCCAATTTTTGTCCCAATTCTTCCCATTCCCATTGAAACTTTTCAAATCCCTCTCAAAATTGTTGAAATTCTCTTGAAGCTTTTAAAATTCTCTCTAGAATTTTCAAAATCCATGTCCACATGTTTACAATTTCACGTCAAAAAATTGCTAAAATTCCAGTTGAAATTTTTTCAAAGTCCCTTAAAATTTTCCAATTTTTGTCCCAATTCTTCCCATTCCCATTGAAACTTTTCAAATCCCTCTCCAAATTGTTGAAATTCTCTTGAAGCTTTTAAAATTCTCTCTAGAAGTTTCAAAATCCATGTCCACATGTTTACGATTTCACGTCAAAAAATTGCTAAAATTCCAGTTGAAATTTTTTCAAAGTCCCTTAAAAATTTTCCAATTTTTGTCCCAATTCTTCCCATTCCCATTGAAACTTTTCAAATCCCTCTCCAAATTGTTGAAATTCTCTTGAAGCTTTTAAAATTCTCTCTAGAATTTTCAAAATCCATGTCCACATGTTTACAATTTCACGTCAAAAAATTGCTAAAATTCCAGTTGAAATTTTTTCAAAGTCCCTTAAAAATTTTCCAATTTTTGTCCCAATTCTTCCCATTCCCATTGAAACTTTTCAAATCCCTCTCCAAATTGTTGAAATTCTGTTGAAGCTTTTAAAATTCTCTCTAGAATTTTCAAAATCCATGTCGACATGTTTACAATTTCACGTCAAAAAATTGCAAAAATTCCAGTTGAAATTTTTTCAAAGTCCCTTAAATATTTTCCAATTTTTGTCCCAATTCTTCCCATTCCTATTGAAACTTTTCAAATCCCTCTCAAAATTGTTGAAATTCTGTTGAAGCTTTTAAAATTCTCTAGAATTTTCAAAATCCATGTCCACATGTTTACAATTTCACGTCAAAAAATTGCTAAAATTCCAGTTGAAATTTTTTCAAAGTCCCTTAAAATTTTCCAATTTTTGTCCCAATTCTTCCCATTCCCATTGAAACTTTTCAAATCCCTCTCCAAATTGTTGAAATTCTCTTGAAGCTTTTAAAATTCTCTCTAGAAGTTTCAAAATCCATGTCCACATGTTTACGATTTCACGTCAAAAAATTGCTAAAATTCCAGTTGAAATTTTTTCAAAGTCCCTTAAAAATTTTCCAATTTTTGTCCCAATTCTTCCCATTCCCATTGAAACTTTTCAAATCCCTCTCCAAATTGTTGAAATTCTCTTGAAGCTTTTAAAATTCTCTCTAGAATTTTCAAAATCCATGTCCACATGTTTACAATTTCACGTCAAAAAATTGCTAAAATTCCAGTTGAAATTTTTTCAAAGTCCCTTAAAAATTTTCCAATTTTTGTCCCAATTCTTCCCATTCCCATTGAAACTTTTCAAATCCCTCTCCAAATTGTTGAAATTCTGTTGAAGCTTTTAAAATTCTCTCTAGAATTTTCAAAATCCATGTCGACATGTTTACAATTTCACGTCAAAAAATTGCAAAAATTCCAGTTGAAATTTTTTCAAAGTCCCTTAAATATTTTCCAATTTTTGTCCCAATTCTTCCCATTCCTATTGAAACTTTTCAAATCCCTCTCAAAATTGTTGAAATTCTGTTGAAGCTTTTAAAATTCTCTAGAATTTTCAAAATCCATGTCCACATGTTTACAATTTCACGTCAAAAAATTGCTAAAATTCCAGTTGCAATTTTTTCAAAGTCCCTTAAAAATTTTCCAATTTTTGTCCCAATTCTTCCCATTCCCATTGAAACTTTTCAAATCCCTCTCCAAATTGTTGAAATTCTCTTGAAGCTTTTAAAATTCTCTCTAGAATTTTCAAAATCCATGTCCACATGTTTACGATTTCACGTCAAAAAATTGCTAAAATTCCAGTTGAAATTTTTTCAAAGTCCCTTAAAAATTTTCCAATTTTTGTCCCAATTCTTCCCATTCCCATTGAAACTTTTCAAATCCCTCTCCAAATTGTTGAAATTCTGTTGAAGCTTTTAAAATTCTCTCTAGAATTTTCAAAATCCATGTCCACATGTTTACAATTTCACGTCAAAAAATTGCTAAAATTCCAGTTGAAATTTTTTCAAAGTCCCTTAAAATTTTCCAATTTTTGTCCCAATTCTTCCCATTCCCATTGAAACTTTTCAAATCCCTCTCCAAATTGTTGAAATTCTGTTGAAGCTTTTAAAATTCTCTCCAGAATTTTCAAAATCCATGTCCACATGTTTACGATTTCACGTCAAAAAATTTCTAAAATTCCAGTTGAAATTTTTTCAAAGTCCCTTAAAAATTTTCCAATTTTTGTCCCAATTCTTCCCATTCCCATTGAAACTTTTCAAATCCCTCTCCAAATTGTTGAAATTCTGTTGAAGCTTTTAAAATTCTCTCTAGAATTTTCAAAATCCATGTCCACATGTTTACAATTTCACGTCCAAATTGCTAAAATTCCAGTTGAAATTTTTTCAAAGTCCCTTAAAATTTTCCAATTTTTGTCCCAATTCTTCCCATTCCCATTGAAACTTTTCAAATCCCTCTCCAAATTGTTGAAATTCTGTTGAAGCTTTTAAAATTCTCTCCAGAAGTTTCAAAATCCATGTCCACATGTTTACGATTTCACGTCAAAAAATTGCTAAAATTCCAGTTGAAATTTTTTCAAAGTCCCTTAAAAATTTTCCAATTTTTGTCCCAATTCTTCCCATTCCCATTGAAACTTTTCAAATCCCTCTCCAAATTGTTGAAATTCTGTTGAAGCTTTTAAAATTCTCTCTAGAAGTTTCAAAATCCATGTCCACATGTTTACAATTTCACGTCCAAATTGCTAAAATTCCAGTTGAAATTTTTTCAAAGTCCCTTAAAATTTTTCCAATTTTTGTCCCAATTCTTCCCATTCCCATTGAAACTTTTCAAATCCCTCTCAAAATTGTTGAAATTCTCTTGAAGCTTTTAAAATTCTCTCTAGAATTTTCAAAATCCATGTCCACATGTTTACAATTTCACGTCAAAAAATTGCTAAAATTCCAGTTGAAATTTTTTCAAAGTCCCTTAAAAATTTTCCAATTTTTGTCCCAATTCTTCCCATTCCCATTGAAACTTTTCAAATCCCTCTCCAAATTGTTGAAATTCTTTTGAAGCTTTTAAAATTCTCTCTAGAAGTTTCAAAATCCATGTCCACATGTTTACAATTTCACGTCAAAAAATTGCTAAAATTCCAGTTGAAATTTTTTCAAAGTCCCTTAAAAATTTTCCAATTTTTGTCCCAATTCTTCCCATTCCCATTGAAACTTTTCAAATCCCTCTCAAAATTGTTGAAATTCTCTTGAAGCTTTTAAAATTCTCTCTATAATTTTCAAAATCCATGTCCACGTTTACAATTTCACGTCAAAAAATTGCTAAAATTCCAGTTTAATTTTTTTCAAAGTCCCTTAAAAATTTTCCAATTTTTGTCCCAATTCTTCCCATTCCCATTGAAACTTTTCAAATCCCTCTCCAAATTGTTGAAATTCTGTTGAAGCTTTTAAAATTCTCTCTAGAATTTTCAAAATCCATGTCCACATGTTTACAATTTCACGTCTAAAAATTGCTAAAATTCCAGTTGAAATTTTTTCAAAGTCCCTTAAATATTTTCCAATTTTTGTCCCAATTCTTCCCATTCCCATTGAAACTTTTCAAATCCCTCTCCAAATTGTTGAAATTCTGTTGAACCTTTTAAAATTCTCTAGAATTTTCAAAATCCATGTCCACATGTTTACAATTTCACGTCAAAAAATTGCTAAAATTCCAGTTGAAATTTTTTCAAAGTCCCTTAAATATTTTCCAATTTTTGTCCCAATTCTTCCCATTCCCATTGAAACTTTTCAAATCCCTCTCCAAATTGTTGAAATTCTGTTGAAGCTTTTAAAATTCTCTCTAGAATTTTCAAAATCCATGTCCACATGTTTACGATTTCACGTCAAAAAATTGCTAAAATTCCAGTTGAAATTTTTTCAAAGTCCCTTAAAAATTTTCCAATTTTTGTCCCAATTCTTCCCATTCCCATTGAAACTTTTCAAATCCCTCTCCAAATTGTTGAAATTCTGTTGAAGCTTTTAAAATTCTCTCTAGAAGTTTCAAAATCCATGTCCACATGTTTACAATTTCACGTCCAAATTGCTAAAATTCCAGTTGAAATTTTTTCAAAGTCCCTTAAAAATTTTCCAATTTTTGTCCCAATTCTTCCCATTCCCATTGAAACTTTTCAAATCCCTCTCAAAATTGTTGAAATTCTCTTGAAGCTTTTAAAATTCTCTCTAGAATTTTCAAAATCCATGTCCACGTTTACAATTTCAGGTCAAAAAATTGCTAAAATTCCAGTTTAATTTTTTTCAAAGTCCCTTAAAAATTTTCCAATTTTTGTCCCAATTCTTCCCATTCCCATTGAAACTTTTCAAATCCCTCTCCAAATTGTTGAAATTCTGTTGAAGCTTTTAAAATTCTCTCTAGAAGTTTCAAAATCCATGTCCACATGTTTACAATTTCACGTCAAAAAATTGCTAAAATTCCAGTTGAAATTTTTTCAAAGTCCCTTAAATATTTTCCAATTTTTGTCCCAATTCTTCCCATTCCTATTGAAACTTTTCAAATCCCTCTCAAAATTGTTGAAATTCTGTTGAAGCTTTTAAAATTCTCTAGAATTTTCAAAATCCATGTCCACATGTTTACAATTTCACGTCAAAAAATTGCTAAAATTCCAGTTGCAATTTTTTCAAAGTCCCTTAAAAATTTTCCAATTTTTGTCCCAATTCTTCCCATTCCCATTGAAACTTTTCAAATCCCTCTCCAAATTGTTGAAATTCTGTTGAAGCTTTTAAAATTCTCTCTAGAATTTTCAAAATCCATGTCCTCATGTTTACGATTTCACGTCAAAAAATTGCTAAAATTCCAGTTGAAATTTTTTCAAAGTCCCTTAAAAATTTTCCAATTTTTGTCCCAATTCTTCCCATTCCCATTGAAACTTTTCAAATCCCTCTCCAAATTGTTGAAATTCTGTTGAAGCTTTTAAAATTCTCTCTAGAATTTTCAAAATCCATGTCTACATGTTTACAATTTCACGTCAAAAAATTGCTAAAATTCCAGTTGAAATTTTTTCAAAGTCCCTTAAAAATTTTCCAATTTTTGTCCCAATTCTTCCCATTCCCATTGAAACTTTTCAAATCCCTCTCAAAATTGTTGAAATTCTCTTGAAGCTTTTAAAATTCTCTAGAATTTTCAAAATCCATGTCCACATGTTTACAATTTCACGTCAAAAAATTGCTAAAATTCCAGTTGAAATTTTTTCAAAGTCCCTTAAAAATTTTCCAATTTTTGTCCCAATTCTTCCCATTCCCATTGAAACTTTTCAAATCCCTCTCAAAATTGTTGAAATTCTCTTGAAGCTTTTAAAATTCTCTCTAGAAGTTTCAAAATCCATGTCCACATGTTTACAATTTCACGTCCAAATTGCTAAAATTCCAGTTGAAATTTTTTCAAAGTCCCTTAAAAATTTTCCAATTTTTGTCCCAATTCTTCCCATTCCCATTGAAACTTTTCAAATCCCTCTCCAAATTGTTGAAATTCTGTTGAAGCTTTTAAAATTCTCTCTAGAATTTTCAAAATCCACTTCAACATGTTTACAATTTCACGTCAAAAAATTGCTAAAATTCCAGTTGAAATTTTTTCAAAGTCCCTTAAAAATTTTCCAATTTTTGTCCCAATTCTTCCCATTCCCATTGAAACTTTTCAAATCCCTCTCCAAATTGTTGAAATTCTGTTGAAGCTTTTAAAATTCTCTCTAGAATTTTCAAAATCCACTTCAACATGTTTACAATTTCACGTCAGAAAATTGCTAAAATTCCAGTTGAAATTTTTTCAAAGTCCCTTAAAAATTTTCCAATTTTTGTCCCAATTCTTCCCATTCCCATTGAAACTTTTCAAATCCCTCTCCAAATTGTTGAAATTCTGTTGAAGCTTTTAAAATTCTCTCTAGAAGTTTCAAAATCCATGTCCACATGTTTACAATTTCACGTCAAAAAATTGCTAAAATTCCAGTTGCAATTTTTTCAAAGTCCCTTAAAAATTTTCCAATTTTTGTCCCAATTCTTCCCATTCCCATTGAAACTTTTCAAATCCCTCTCCAAATTGTTGAAATTCTCTTGAAGCTTTTAAAATTCTCTCTAGAATTTTCAAAATCCATGTCCACGTTTACAATTTCACGTCAAAAAATTGCTAAAATTCCAGTATAATTTTTTTCAAAGTCCCTTAAAAATTTTCCAATTTTTGTCCCAATTCTTCCCATTCCTATTGAAACTTTTCAAATCCCTCTCCAAATTGTTGAAATTCTGTTGAAGCTTTTAAAATTCTCTAGAATTTTCAAAATCCATGTCCACATGTTTACAATTTCACGTCAAAAAATTGCTAAAATTCCAGTTGAAATTTTTTCAAAGTCCCTTAAAAATTTTCCAATTTTTGTCCCAATTCTTCCCATTCCCATTGAAACTTTTCAAATCCCTCTCAAAATTGTTGAAATTCTCTTGAAGCTTTTAAAATTCTCTCTAGAAGTTTCAAAATCCATGTCCACATGTTTACAATTTCACGTCCAAATTGCTAAAATTCCAGTTGAAATTTTTTCAAAGTCCCTTAAAAATTTTCCAATTTTTGTCCCAATTCTTCCCATTCCCATTGAAACTTTTCAAATCCCTCTCCAAATTGTTGAAATTCTGTTGAAGCTTTTAAAATTCTCTCTAGAATTTTCAAAATCCACTTCAACATGTTTACAATTTCACGTCAAAAAATTGCTAAAATTCCAGTTGAAATTTTTTCAAAGTCCCTTAAAAATTTTCCAATTTTTGTCCCAATTCTTCCCATTCCCATTGAAACTTTTCAAATCCCTCTCCAAATTGTTGAAATTCTGTTGAAGCTTTTAAAATTCTCTCTAGAATTTTCAAAATCCACTTCAACATGTTTACAATTTCACGTCAGAAAATTGCTAAAATTCCAGTTGAAATTTTTTCAAAGTCCCTTAAAAATTTTCCAATTTTTGTCCCAATTCTTCCCATTCCCATTGAAACTTTTCAAATCCCTCTCCAAATTGTTGAAATTCTGTTGAAGCTTTTAAAATTCTCTCTAGAAGTTTCAAAATCCATGTCCACATGTTTACAATTTCACGTCAAAAAATTGCTAAAATTCCAGTTGCAATTTTTTCAAAGTCCCTTAAAAATTTTCCAATTTTTGTCCCAATTCTTCCCATTCCCATTGAAACTTTTCAAATCCCTCTCCAAATTGTTGAAATTCTCTTGAAGCTTTTAAAATTCTCTCTAGAATTTTCAAAATCCATGTCCACGTTTACAATTTCACGTCAAAAAATTGCTAAAATTCCAGTATAATTTTTTTCAAAGTCCCTTAAAAATTTTCCAATTTTTGTCCCAATTCTTCCCATTCCTATTGAAACTTTTCAAATCCCTCTCCAAATTGTTGAAATTCTGTTGAAGCTTTTAAAATTCTCTAGAATTTTCAAAATCCATGTCCACATGTTTACAATTTCACGTCAAAAAATTGCTAAAATTCCAGTTGCAATTTTTTCAAAGTCCCTTAAAAATTTTCCAATTTTTGTCCCAATTCTTCCCATTCCCATTGAAACTTTTCAAATCCCTCTCCAAATTGTTGAAATTCTCTTGAAGCTTTTAAAATTCTCTCTAGAATTTTCAAAATCCATGTCCTCATGTTTACGATTTCACGTCAAAAAATTGCTAAAATTCCAGTTGAAATTTTTTCAAAGTCCCTTAAAAATTTTCCAATTTTTGTCCCAATTCTTCCCATTCCCATTGAAACTTTTCAAATCCCTCTCAAAATTGTTGAAATTCTCTTGAAGCTTTTAAAATTCTCTCTAGAATTTTCAAAATCCATGTCCACATGTTTACAATTTCACGTCAAAAAATTGCTAAAATTCCAGTTGAAATTTTTTCAAAGTCCCTTAAAAATTTTCCAATTTTTGTCCCAATTCTTCCCATTCCCATTGAAACTTTTCAAATCCCTCTCCAAATTGTTGAAATTCTGTTGAAGCTTTTAAAATTCTCTCTAGAATTTTCAAATCCATGTCCACATGTTTACAATTTCACGTCAAAAAATTGCTAAAATTCCAGTTGCAATTTTTTCAAAGTCCCTTAAAAATTTTCCAATTTTTGTCCCAATTCTTCCCATTCCCATTGAAACTTTTCAAATCCCTCTCCAAATTGTTGAAATTCTGTTGAAGCTTTTAAAATTCTCTCTAGAAGTTTCAAAATCCATGTCCACATGTTTACAATTTCACGTCCAAATTGCTAAAATTCCAGTTGAAATTTTTTCAAAGTCCCTTAAAATTTTTCCAATTTTTGTCCCAATTCTTCCCATTCCCATTGAAACTTTTCAAATCCCTCTCAAAATTGTTGAAATTCTCTTGAAGCTTTTAAAATTCTCTCTAGAATTTTCAAAATCCATGTCCACGTTTACAATTTCACGTCAAAAAATTGCTAAAATTCCAGTTTAATTTTTTTCAAAGTCCCTTAAAAATTTTCCAATTTTTGTCCCAATTCTTCCCATTCCCATTGAAACTTTTCAAATCCCTCTCCAAATTGTTGAAATTCTGTTGAAGCTTTTAAAATTCTCTCTAGAATTTTCAAAATCCATGTCCACATGTTTACAATTTCACGTCAAAAAATTGCTAAAATTCCAGTTGAAATTTTTTCAAAGTCCCTTAAATATTTTCCAATTTTTGTCCCAATTCTTCCCATTCCTATTGAAACTTTTCAAATCCCTCTCAAAATTGTTGAAATTCTGTTGAAGCTTTTAAAATTCTCTAGAATTTTCAAAATCCATGTCCACATGTTTACAATTTCACGTCAAAAAATTGCTAAAATTCCAGTTGCAATTTTTTCAAAGTCCCTTAAAAATTTTCCAATTTTTGTCCCAATTCTTCCCATTCCCATTGAAACTTTTCAAATCCCTCTCCAAATTGTTGAAATTCTCTTGAAGCTTTTAAAATTCTCTCTAGAATTTTCAAAATCCATGTCCTCATGTTTACGATTTCACATCAAAAAATTGCTAAAATTCCAGTTGAAATTTTTTCAAAGTCCCTGAAAAATTTTCCAATTTTTGTCCCAATTCTTCCCATTCCCATTGAAACTTTTCAAATCCCTCTCAAAATTGTTGAAATTCTCTTGAAGCTTTTAAAATTCTCTCTAGAATTTTCAAAATCCATGTCCACATGTTTACAATTTCACGTCAAAAAATTGCTAAAATTCCAGTTGAAATTTTTTCAAAGTCCCTTAAAAATTTTCCAATTTTTGTCCCAATTCTTCCCATTCCCATTGAAACTTTTCAAATCCCTCTCCAAATTGTTGAAATTCTCTTGAAGCTTTTAAAATTCTCTCTAGAATTTTCAAAATCCACTTCAACATGTTTACAATTTCACGTCAAAAAATTGCTAAAATTCCAGTTGAAATTTTTTCAAAGTCCCTTAAAAATTTTCCAATTTTTGTCCCAATTCTTCCCATTCCCATTGAAACTTTTCAAATCCCTCTCCAAATTGTTGAAATTCTCTTGAAGCTTTTAAAATTCTCTCTAGAATTTTCAAAATCCATGTCCACATGTTTACAATTTCACGTCAAAAAATGGCTAAAATTCCAGTTGAAATTTTTTCAAAGTCCCTTAAAAATTTTCCAATTTTTGTCCCAATTCTTCCCATTCCCATTGAAACTTTTCAAATCCCTCTCAAAATTGTTGAAATTCTGTTGAAGCTTTTAAAATTCTCTCTAGAATTTTCAAAATCCATGTCCACATGTTTACAATTTCACGTCAAAAAATTGCTAAAATTCCAGTTGCAATTTTTTCAAAGTCCCTTAAAAATTTTCCAATTTTTGTCCCAATTCTTCCCATTCCCATTGAAACTTTTCAAATCCCTCTCCAAATTGTTGAAATTCTGTTGAAGCTTTTAAAATTCTCTCTAGAATTTTCAAAATCCATGTCCTCATGTTTACGATTTCACGTCAAAAAATTGCTAAAATTCCAGTTGAAATTTTTTCAAAGTCCCTTAAAAATTTTCCAATTTTTGTCCCAATTCTTCCCATTCCCATTGAAACTTTTCAAATCCCTCTCAAAATTGTTGAAATTCTCTTGAAGCTTTTAAAATTCTCTCTAGAATTTTCAAAATCCATGTCCACATGTTTACAATTTCACGTCAAAAAATTGCTAAAATTCCAGTTGCAATTTTTTCAAAGTCCCTTAAAAATTTTCCAATTTTTGTCCCAATTCTTCCCATTCCCATTGAAACTTTTCAAATCCCTCTCCAAATTGTTGAAATTCTCTTGAAGCTTTTAAAATTCTCTCTAGAATTTTCAAAATCCATGTCCACGTTTACAATTTCACGTCAAAAAATTGCTAAAATTCCAGTATAATTTTTTTCAAAGTCCCTTAAAAATTTTCCAATTTTTGTCCCAATTCTTCCCATTCCTATTGAAACTTTTCAATCCCTCTCCAAATTGTTGAAATTCTGTTGAAGCTTTTAAAATTCTCTAGAATTTTCAAAATCCATGTCCACATGTTTACAATTTCACGTCAAAAAATTGCTAAAATTCCAGTTGCAATTTTTTCAAGTCCCTGAAAAATTTTCCAATTTTTGTCCCAATTCTTCCCATTCCCATTGAAACTTTTCAAATCCCTCTCCAAATTGTTGAAATTCTGTTGAAGCTTTTAAAATTCTCTCTAGAATTTTCAAAATCCATGTCCTCATGTTTACGATTTCACGTCAAAAAATTGCTAAAATTCCAGTTGAAATTTTTTCAAAGTCCCTTAAAAATTTTCCAATTTTTGTCCCAATTCTTCCCATTCCCATTGAAACTTTTCAAATCCCTCTCAAAATTGTTGAAATTCTCTTGAAGCTTTTAAAATTCTCTCTAGAAGTTTCAAAATCCATGTCCACATGTTTACAATTTCACGTCAAAAAATTGCTAAAATTCCAGTTGAAATTTTTTCAAAGTCCCTTAAAAATTTTCCAATTTTTGTCCCAATTCTTCCCATTCCCATTGAAACTTTTCAAATCCCTCTCCAAATTGTTGAAATTCTGTTGAAGCTTTTAAAATTCTCTCTAGAATTTTCAAAATCCATGTCCACATGTTTACAATTTCACGTCAAAAAATTGCTAAAATTCCAGTTGCAATTTTTTCAAAGTCCCTTAAAAATTTTCCAATTTTTGTCCCAATTCTTCCCATTCCCATTGAAACTTTTCAAATCCCTCTCCAAATTGTTGAAATTCTGTTGAAGCTTTTAAAATTCTCTCTAGAAGTTTCAAAATCCATGTCCACATGTTTACAATTTCACGTCCAAATTGCTAAAATTCCAGTTGAAATTTTTTCAAAGTCCCTTAAAATTTTTCCAATTTTTGTCCCAATTCTTCCCATTCCCATTGAAACTTTTCAAATCCCTCTCCAAATTGTTGAAATTCTCTTGAAGCTTTTAAAATTCTCTCTAGAATTTTCAAAATCCATGTCCACGTTTACAATTTCACGTCAAAAAATTGCTAAAATTCCAGTTTAATTTTTTTCAAAGTCCCTTAAAAATTTTCCAATTTTTGTCCCAATTCTTCCCATTCCCATTGAAACTTTTCAAATCCCTCTCCAAATTGTTGAAATTCTGTTGAAGCTTTTAAAATTCTCTCTAGAATTTTCAAAATCCATGTCCACATGTTTACAATTTCACGTCAAAAAATTGCTAAAATTCCAGTTGAAATTTTTTCAAAGTCCCTTAAATATTTTCCAATTTTTGTCCCAATTCTTCCCATTCCTATTGAAACTTTTCAAATCCCTCTCAAAATTGTTGAAATTCTGTTGAAGCTTTTAAAATTCTCTAGAATTTTCAAAATCCATGTCCACATGTTTACAATTTCACGTCAAAAAATTGCTAAAATTCCAGTTGCAATTTTTTCAAAGTCCCTTAAAAATTTTCCAATTTTTGTCCCAATTCTTCCCATTCCCATTGAAACTTTTCAAATCCCTCTCCAAATTGTTGAAATTCTGTTGAAGCTTTTAAAATTCTCTCTAGAATTTTCAAAATCCATGTCCTCATGTTTACGATTTCACGTCAAAAAATTGCTAAAATTCCAGTTGAAATTTTTTCAAAGTCCCTTAAAAATTTTCCAATTTTTGTCCCAATTCTTCCCATTCCCATTGAAACTTTTCAAATCCCTCTCAAAATTGTTGAAATTCTCTTGAAGCTTTTAAAATTCTCTCTAGAATTTTCAAAATCCATGTCCACATGTTTACAATTTCACGTCAAAAAATTGCTAAAATTCCAGTTGAAATTTTTTCAAAGTCCCTTAAAAATTTTCCAATTTTTGTCCCAATTCTTCCCATTCCCATTGAAACTTTTCAAATCCCTCTCAAAATTGTTGAAATTCTGTTGAAGCTTTTAAAATTCTCTCTAGAATTTTCAAAATCCACTTCAACATGTTTACAATTTCACGTCAAAAAATTGCTAAAATTCCAGTTGAAATTTTTTCAAAGTCCCTTAAAAATTTTCCAATTTTTGTCCCAATTCTTCCCATTCCCATTGAAACTTTTCAAATCCCTCTCCAAATTGTTGAAATTCTCTTGAAGCTTTTAAAATTCTCTCTAGAAGTTTCAAAATCCATGTCCACATGTTTACAATTTCACGTCAGAAAATGGCTAAAATTCCAGTTGAAATTTTTCAAAGTCCCTTAAAAATTTTCCAATTTTTGTCCCAATTCTTCCCATTCCCATTGAAACTTTTCAAATCCCTCTCAAAATTGTTGAAATTCTCTTGAAGCTTTTAAAATTCTCTCTAGAATTTTCAAAATCCATGTCCACATGTTTACAATTTCACGTCAAAAATTGCTAAAATTCCAGTTGCAATTTTTTCAAAGTCCCTTAAAAATTTTCCAATTTTTGTCCCAATTCTTCCCATTCCCATTGAAACTTTTCAAATCCCTCTCAAAATTGTTGAAATTCTGTTGAAGCTTTTAAAATTCTCTCTAGAATTTTCAAAATCCATGTCCACATGTTTACAATTTCACGTCAAAAAATTGCTAAAATTCCAGTTGAAATTTTTTCAAAGTCCCTTAAAAATTTTCCAATTTTTGTCCCAATTCTTCCCATTCCCATTGAAACTTTTCAAATCCCTCTCCAAATTGTTGAAATTCTCTTGAAGCTTTTAAAATTCTCTCTAGAATTTTCAAAATCCATGTCCACGTGTTTACGATTTCACGTCAAAGAATTGCTAAAATTCCAGTTGAAATTTTTTCAAAGTCCCTTAAAAATTTTCCAATTTTTGTCCCAATTCTTCCCATTCCCATTGAAACTTTTCAAATCCCTCTCCAAATTGTTGAAATTCTGTTGAAGCTTTTAAAATTCTCTCTAGAAGTTTCAAAATCCATGTCCACATGTTTACAATTTCACGTCAAAAAATTGCTAAAATTCCAGTTGAAATTTTTTCAAAGTCCCTTAAAATTTTTCCAATTTTTGTCCCAATTCTTCCCATTCCCATTGAAACTTTTCAAATCCCTCTCAAAATTGTTGAAATTCTGTTGAAGCTTTTAAAATTCTCTCTAGAATTTTCAAAATCCATGTCCACATGTTTACAATTTCACGTCAAAAAATTGCTAAAATTCCAGTTGAAATTTTTTCAAAGTCCCTTAAAAATTTTCCAATTTTTGTCCAATTCTTCCCATTCCCATTGAAACTTTTCAAATCCCTCCCAAAATTGTTGAAATTCTCTTGAAGCTTTTAAAATTCTCTCTAGAATTTTCAAAATCCATGTCCACATGTTTACGATTTCACGTAAAAAAATTGCTAAAATTCCAGTTGAAATTTTTTCAAAGTCCCTTAAAAATTTTCCAATTTTTGTCCCAATTCTTCCCATTCCCATTGAAACTTTTCAAATCCCTCTCAAAATTGTTGAAATTCTCTTGAAGCTTTTAAAATTCTCTCTAGAATTTTCAAAATCCATGTCCACATGTTTACAATTTCATGTCAAAAAATTGCTAAAATTCCAGTTGAAATTTTTTCAAAGTCCCTTAAAAATTTTCCAATTTTTGTCCCAATTCTTCCCATTCCCATTGAAACTTTTCAAATCCCTCTCCAAATTGTTGAAATTCTCTTGAAGCTTTTAAAATTCTCTCTAGAATTTTCAAAATCCATGTCCACATGTTTACGATTTCACGTCAAAAAATTGCTAAAATTCCAGTTGCAATTTTTTCAAAGTCCCTTAAAAATTTTCCAATTTTGTCCCAATTCTTCCCATTCCCATTGAAACTTTTCAAATCCCTCTCCAAATTGTTGAAATTCTGTTGAAGCTTTTAAAATTCTCTCTAGAAGTTTCAAAATCCATGTCCACATGTTTACAATTTCACGTCAAAAAATTGCTAAAATTCCAGTTGAAATTTTTTCAAAGTCCCTTACAAATTTTCCAATTTTTGTCCCAATTCTTCCCATTCCCATTGAAACTTTTCAAATCCCTCCCAAAATTGTTGAAATTCTCTTGAAGCTTTTAAAATTCTCTCTAGAATTTTCAAAATCCATGTCCACATGTTTACAATTTCACGTCAAAAAATTGCTAAAATTCCAGTTGAAATTTTTTCAAAGTCCCTTAAAAATTTTCCAATTTTTGTCCCAATTCTTCCCATTCCCATTGAAACTTTTCAAATCCCTCTCAAAATTGTTGAAATTCTGTTGAAGCTTTTAAAATTCTCTCTAGAAGTTTCAAAATCCATGTCCACATGTTTACAATTTCACGTCAAAAAATTGCTAAAATTCCAGTTGAAATTTTTTCAAAGTCCCTTAAAAATTTTCCAATTTTTGTCCCAATTCTTCCCATTCCCATTGAAACTTTTCAAATCCCTCTCAAAATTGTTGAAATTCTGTTGAAGCTTTTAAAATTCTCTCTAGAATTTTCAAAATCCATGTCCACGTTTACAATTTCACGTCAAAAAATTGCTAAAATTCCAGTTGCAATTTTTTCAAAGTCCCTTAAAAATTTTCCAATTTTTGTCCCAATTCTTCCCATTCCCATTGAAACTTTTCAAATCCCTCTCCAAATTGTTGAAATTCTGTTGAAGCTTTTAAAATTCTCTCTAGAATTTTCAAAATCCATGGCCACATGTTTACAATTTCACGTCAAAAAATTGCTAAAATACCAGTTGAAATTTTTTCAAAGTCCCTTAAAAATTTTCCAATTTTTGTCCCAATTCTTCCCATTCCCATTGAAACTTTTCAAATCCCTCTCAAAATTGTTGAAATTCTGTTGAAGCTTTTAAAATTCTCTAGAATTTTCAAAATCCATGTCCACATGTTTACAATTTCACGTCAAAAAATTGCTAAAATTCCAGTTGCAATTTTTTCAAAGTCCCTTAAAAATTTTCCAATTTTTGTCCCAATTCTTCCCATTCCCATTGAAACTTTTCAAATCCCTCTCCAAATTGTTGAAATTCTGTTGAAGCTTTTAAAATTCTCTCTAGAATTTTCAAAATCCATGGCCACATGTTTACGATTTCACGTCAAAAAATTGCTAAAATTCCAGTTGAAATTTTTTCAAAGTCCCTTAAAAATTTTCCAATTTTTGTCCCAATTCTTCCCATTCCCATTGAAACTTTTCAAATCCCTCTCAAAATTGTTGAAATTCTGTTGAAGCTTTTAAAATTCTCTCTAGAATTTTCAAAATCCACTTCAACATGTTTACAATTTCACGTCAGAAAATTGCTAAAATTCCAGTTGAAATTTTTTCAAAGTCCCTTAAAAATTTTCCAATTTTGTCCCAATTCTTCCCATTCCCATTGAAACTTTTCAAATCCCTCTCCAAATTGTTGAAATTCTGTTGAAGCTTTTAAATTTTCTCTAGAATTTTCAAAATCCACTTCAACATGTTTACAATTTCACGTCAGAAAATTGCTAAAATTCCAGTTGAAATTTTTTCAAAGTCCCTTAAAAATTTTCCAATTTTTGTCCCAATTCTTCCCATTCCCATTGAAACTTTTCAAATCCCTCTCCAAATTGTTGAAATTCTCTTGAAGCTTTTAAAATTCTCTCTAGAATTTTCAAAATCCATGTCCACATGTTTACAATTTCACGTCAAAAAATTGCTAAAATTCCAGTTGAAATTTTTTCAAAGTCCCTTAAAAATTTTCCAATTTTTGTCCCAATTCTTCCCATTCCCATTGAAACTTTTCAAATCCCTCCCAAAATTGTTGAAATTCTCTTGAAGCTTTTAAAATTCTCTCTAGAATTTTCAAAATCCATGTCCAGATGTTTACAATTTCACGTCAAAAAATTGCTAAAATTCCAGTTGAAATTTTTCAAAGTCCCTTAAAAATTTTCCAATTTTTGTCCCAATTCTTCCCATTCCCATTGAAACTTTTCAAATCCCTCTCAAAATTGTTGAAATTCTCTTGAAGCTTTTAAAATTCTCTCTAGAAGTTTCAAAATCCATGTCCACATGTTTACAATTTCACGTCAAAAAATTGCTAAAATTCCAGTTGAAATTTTTTCAAAGTCCCTTATAAATTTTCCAATTTTTGTCCCAATTCTTCCCATTCCCATTGAAACTTTTCAAATCCCTCTCAAAATTGTTGAAATTCTGTTGAAGCTTTTAAAATTCTCTCTAGAATTTTCAAAATCCACTTCAACATGTTTACAATTTCACGTCAGAAAATTGCTAAAATTCCAGTTGAAATTTTTTCAAAGTCCCTTAAAAATTTTCCAATTTTTGTCCCAATTCTTCCCATTCCATTGAAACTTTTCAAATCCCTCTCCAAATTGTTGAAATTCTGTTGAAGCTTTTAAAATTCTCTCTAGAATTTTCAAAATCCATGTCCACATGTTTACAATTTCACGTCAAAAAATTGCTAAAATTCCAGTTGAAATTTTTTCAAAGTCCCTTAAAAATTTTCCAATTTTTGTCCCAATTCTTCCCATTCCCATTGAAACTTTTCAAATCCCTCCCAAAATTGTTGAAATTCTCTTGAAGCTTTTAAAATTCTCTCTAGAATTTTCAAAATCCATGTCCACATGTTTACAATTTCACGTCAAAAAATTGCTAAAATTCCAGTTGAAATTTTTTCAAAGTCCCTTAAAAATTTTCCAATTTTTGTCCCAATTCTTCCCATTCCCATTGAAACTTTTCAAATCCCTCTCCAAATTGTTGAAATTCTGTTGAAGCTTTTAAAATTCTCTCTAGAAGTTTCAAAATCCATGTCCACATGTTTACAATTTCACGTCAAAAAATTGCTAAAATTCCAGTTGAAATTTTTTCAAAGTCCCTTAAAAATTTTCCAATTTTTATCCCAATTCTTCCCATTCCCATTGAAACTTTTCAAATCCCTCTCAAAATTGTTGAAATTCTCTTGAAGCTTTTAAAATTCTCTCTAGAATTTTCAAAATCCATGTCCACGTTTACAATTTCACGTCAAAAAATTGCTAAAATTCCAGTTGCAATTTTTTCAAAGTCCCTTAAAAATTTTCCAATTTTTGTCCCAATTCTTCCCATTCCCATTGAAACTTTTCAAATCCCTCTCCAAATTGTTGAAATTCTGTTGAAGCTTTTAAAATTCTCTCTAGAATTTTCAAAATCCATGGCCACATGTTTACAATTTCACGTCAAAAAATTGCTAAAATTCAGTTGAAATTTTTTCAAAGTCCCTTAAAAATTTTCCAATTTTTGTCCCAATTCTTCCCATTCCCATTGAAACTTTTCAAATCCCTCTCCAAATTGTTGAAATTCTGTTGAAGCTTTTAAAATTCTCTAGAATTTTCAAAATCCATGTCCACATGTTTACAATTTCACGTCAAAAAATTGCTAAAATTCCAGTTGCAATTTTTACAAAGTCCCTTAAAAATTTTCCAATTTTTGTCCCAATTCTTCCCATTCCCATTGAAACTTTTCAAATCCCTCTCCAAATTGTTGAAATTCTGTTGAAGCTTTTAAAATTCTCTCTAGAATTTTCAAAATCCATGTCCACATGTTTACAATTTCACGTCAGAAAATTGCTAAAATTCCAGTTGAAATTTTTTCAAAGTCCCTTAAAAATTTTCCAATTTTTGTCCCAATTCTTCCCATTCCATTGAAACTTTTCAAATCCCTCTCCAAATTGTTGAAATTCTCTTGAAGCTTTTAAAATTCTCTCTAGAATTTTCAAAATCCATGTCCACATGTTTACAATTTCACGTCAAAAAATTGCTAAAATTCCAGTTGAAATTTTTTCAAAGTCCCTTAAAAATTTTCCAATTTTTGTCCCAATTCTTCCCATTCCCATTGAAACTTTTCAAATCCCTCTCAAAATTGTTGAAATTCTGTTGAAGCTTTTAAAATTCTCTCTAGAATTTTCAAAATCCATGTCCACATGTTTACAATTTCACGTCAAAAAATTGCTAAAATTCCAGTTGAAATTTTTTCAAAGTCCCTTAAAAATTTTCCAATTTTTGTCCCAATTCTTCCCATTCCCATTGAAACTTTTCAAATCCCTCTCAAAATTGTTGAAATTCTCTTGAAGCTTTTAAAATTCTCTCTAGAATTTTCAAAATCCATGTCCACATGTTTACAATTTCACGTCAAAAAATTGCTAAAATTCCAGTTGAAATTTTTTCAAAGTCCCTTAAAAATTTTCCAATTTTTGTCCCAATTCTTCCCATTCCCATTGAAACTTTTCAAATCCCTCTCCAAATTGTTGAAATTCTCTTGAAGCTTTTAAAATTCTCTCTAGAATTTTCAAAATCCATGTCCACATGTTTACGATTTCACGTCAAAAAATTGCTAAAATTCCACTTGAAATTTTTTCAAAGTCCCTGAAAAATTTTCCAATTTTTGTCCCAATTCTTCCCATTCCCATTGAAACTTTTCAAATCCCTCTCCAAATTGTTGAAATTCTCTTGAAGCTTTTAAAATTCTCTCTAGAAGTTTCAAAATCCATGTCCACATGTTTACAATTTCACGTCAAAAAATTGCTAAAATTCCAGTTGAAATTTTTTCAAAGTCCCTTAAATATTTTCCAATTTTTGTCCCAATTCTTCCCATTCCCATTGAAACTTTTCAAATCCCTCTCCAAATTGTTGAAATTCTGTTGAAGCTTTTAAAATTCTCTAGAATTTTCAAAATCCATGTCCACATGTTTACAATTTCACGTCAAAAAATTGCTAAAATTCCAGTTGCAATTTTTTCAAAGTCCCTTAAAAATTTTCCAATTTTTGTCCCAATTCTTCCCATTCCCATTGAAACTTTTCAAATCCCTCTCCAAATTGTTGAAATTCTGTTGAAGCTTTTAAAATTCTCTCTAGAATTTTCAAAATCCATGTCCTCATGTTTACGATTTCACGTCAAAAAATTGCTAAAATTCCAGTTGAAATTTTTTCAAAGTCCCTTAAAAATTTTCCAATTTTTGTCCCAATTCTTCCCATTCCCATTGAAACTTTTCAAATCCCTCTCCAAATTGTTGAAATTCTGTTGAAGCTTTTAAAATTCTCTCTAGAAGTTTCAAAATCCATGTCCACATGTTTACAATTTCACGTCAAAAAATTGCTAAAATTCCAGTTGAAATTTTTTCAAAGTCCCTTAAAAATTTTCCAATTTTTGTCCCAATTCTTCCCATTCCCATTGAAACTTTTCAAATCCCTCTCAAAATTGTTGAAATTCTGTTGAAGCTTTTAAAATTCTCTCTAGAATTTTCAAAATCCATGTCCACATGTTTACAATTTCACGTCAAAAAATTGCTAAAATTCCAGTTGAAATTTTTTCAAAGTCCCTTAAAAATTTTCCAATTTTTGTCCCAATTCTTCCCATTCCCATTGAAACTTTTCAAATCCCTCTCCAAATTGTTGAAATTCTGTTGAAGCTTTTAAAATTCTCTCTAGAATTTTCAAAATCCATGTCCACATGTTTACAATTTCACGTCAAAAAATTGCTAAAATTCCAGTTGAAATTTTTTCAAAGTCCCTTAAAAATTTTCCAATTTTTGTCCCAATTCTTCCCATTCCCATTGAAACTTTTCAAATCCCTCCCAAAATTGTTGAAATTCTCTTGAAGCTTTTAAAATTCTCTCTAGAATTTTCAAAATCCATGTCCACATGTTTACAATTTCACGTCAAAAAATTGCTAAAATTCCAGTTGAAATTTTTTCAAAGTCCCTTAAAAATTTTCCAATTTTTGTCCCAATTCTTCCCATTCCCATTGAAACTTTTCAAATCCCTCTCAAAATTGTTGAAATTCTCTTGAAGCTTTTAAAATTCTCTCTAGAATTTTCAAAATCCATGTCCACGTTTACAATTTCACGTCAAAAAATTGCTAAAATTCCAGTTGCAATTTTTTCAAAGTCCCTTAAAAATTTTCCAATTTTTGTCCCAATTCTTCCCATTCCCATTGAAACTTTTCAAATCCCTCTCCAAATTGTTGAAATTCTGTTGAAGCTTTTAAAATTCTCTCTAGAATTTTCAAAATCCATGGCCACATGTTTACAATTTCACGTCAAAAAATTGCTAAAATTCCAGTTGAAATTTTTTCAAAGTCCCTTAAAAATTTTCCAATTTTTGTCCCAATTCTTCCCATTCCCATTGAAACTTTTCAAATCCCTCTCCAAATTGTTGAAATTCTGTTGAAGCTTTTAAAATTCTCTAGAATTTTCAAAATCCATGTCCACATGTTTACAATTTCACGTCAAAAAATTGCTAAAATTCCAGTTGCAATTTTTTCAAAGTCCCTTAAAAATTTTCCAATTTTTGTCCCAATTCTTCCATTCCCATTGAAACTTTTCAAATCCCTCTCAAAATTGTTGAAATTCTCTTGAAGCTTTTAAAATTCTCTCTAGAATTTTCAAATCCATGGCCACATGTTTACGATTTCACGTCAAAAAATTGCTAAAATTCCAGTTGAAATTTTTTCAAAGTCCCTTAAAAATTTTCCAATTTTTGTCCCAATTCTTCCCATTCCCATTGAAACTTTTCAAATCCCTCTCCAAATTGTTGAAATTCTCTTGAAGCTTTTAAAATTCTCTCTAGAATTTCCAAAATCCATGTCCACATGTTTACAATTTCACGTCAAAAAATTGCTAAAATTCCAGTTGAAATTTTTTCAAAGTCCCTTAAAAATTTTCCAATTTTTGTCCCAATTCTTCCCATTCCCATTGAAACTTTTCAAATCCCTCTCCAAATTGTTGAAATTCTCTTGAAGCTTTTAAAATTCTCTCTAGAATTTTCAAAATCCATGTCCACATGTTTACGATTTCACGTCAAAAAATTGCTAAAATTCCAGTTGAAATTTTTTCAAAGTCCCTGAAAAATTTTCCAATTTTTGTCCCAATTCTTCCCATTCCCATTGAAACTTTTCAAATCCCTCTCCAAATTGTTGAAATTCTCTTGAAGCTTTTAAAATTCTCTCTAGAAGTTTCAAAATCCATGTCCACATGTTTACAATTTCACGTCAAAAAATTGCTAAAATTCCAGTTGAAATTTTTTCAAAGTCCCTTAAATATTTTCCAATTTTTGTCCCAATTCTTCCCATTCCCATTGAAACTTTTCAAATCCCTCTCCAAATTGTTGAAATTCTGTTGAAGCTTTTAAAATTCTCTAGAATTTTCAAAATCCATGTCCACATGTTTACAATTTCACGTCAAAAAATTGCTAAAATTCCAGTTGCAATTTTTTCAAAGTCCCTTAAAAATTTTCCAATTTTTGTCCCAATTCTTCCCATTCCCATTGAAACTTTTCAAATCCCTCTCCAAATTGTTGAAATTCTGTTGAAGCTTTTAAAATTCTCTCTAGAATTTTCAAAATCCATGTCCTCATGTTTACGATTTCACGTCAAAAAATTGCTAAAATTCCAGTTGAAATTTTTTCAAAGTCCCTTAAAAATTTTCCAATTTTTGTCCCAATTCTTCCCATTCCCATTGAAACTTTTCAAATCCCTCTCCAAATTGTTGAAATTCTCTTGAAGCTTTTAAAATTCTCTCTAGAATTTTCAAAATCCATGTCCACATGTTTACAATTTCACGTCAAAAAATTGCTAAAATTCCAGTTGAAATTTTTTCAAAGTCCCTTAAAAATTTTCCAATTTTTGTCCCAATTCTTCCCATTCCCATTGAAACTTTTCAAATCCCTCTCCAAATTGTTGAAATTCTCTTGAAGCTTTTAAAATTCTCTCTAGAATTTTCAAAATCCATGTCCACATGTTTACGATTTCACGTCAAAAAATTGCTAAAATTCCAGTTGAAATTTTTTCAAAGTCCCTTAAAAATTTTCCAATTTTTGTCCCAATTCTTCCCATTCCCATTGAAACTTTTCAAATCCCTCTCAAAATTGTTGAAATTCTCTTGAAGCTTTTAAAATTCTCTCTAGAATTTTCAAAATCCATGTCCACATGTTTACAATTTCACGTCAAAAAATTGCTAAAATTCCAGTTGAAATTTTTTCAAAGTCCCTTAAAATTTTCCAATTTTTGTCCCAATTCTTCCCATTCCCATTGAAACTTTTCAAATCCCTCTCAAAATTGTTGAAATTCTCTTGAAGCTTTTAAAATTCTCTCTAGAATTTTCAAAATCCATGTCCACATGTTTACAATTTCACGTCAAAAAATTGCTAAAATTCCAGTTGCAATTTTTTCAAAGTCCCTTAAAATTTTTCCAATTTTTGTCCCAATTCTTCCCATTCCCATTGAAACTTTTCAAATCCCTCTCAAAATTGTTGAAATTCTGTTGAAGCTTTTAAAATTCTCTCTAGAATTTTCAAAATCCATGTCCACATGTTTACAATTTCACGTCAAAAAATTGCTAAAATTCCAGTTGAAATTTTTTCAAAGTCCCTTAAAAATTTTCCAATTTTTGTCCCAATTCTTCCCATTCCCATTGAAACTTTTCAAATCCCTCTCAAAATTGTTGAAATTCTCTTGAAGCTTTTAAAATTCTCTCTAGAATTTTCAAAATCCATGTCCACATGTTTACAATTTCACGTCAAAAAATTGCTAAAATTCCAGTTGCAATTTTTTCAAAGTCCCTTAAAAATTTTCCAATTTTTGTCCCAATTCTTCCCATTCCCATTGAAACTTTTCAAATCCCTCTCAAAATTGTTGAAATTCTGTTGAAGCTTTTAAAATTCTCTCTAGAATTTTCAAAATCCATGTCCACATGTTTACAATTTCACGTCAAAAATTGCTAAAATTCCAGTTGAAATTTTTTCAAAGTCCCTTAAAAATTTTCCAATTTTTGTCCCAATTCTTCCCATTCCCATTGAAACTTTTCAAATCCCTCCCAAAATTGTTGAAATTCTCTTGAAGCTTTTAAAATTCTCTCTAGAATTTTCAAAATCCATGTCCACATGTTTACAATTTCACGTCAAAAAATTGCTAAAATTCCAGTTGAAATTTTTTCAAAGTCCCTGAAAAATTTTCCAATTTTTGTCCCAATTCTTCCCATTCCCATTGAAACTTTTCAAATCCCTCTCAAAATTGTTGAAATTCTGTTGAAGCTTTTAAAATTCTCTCTAGAAGTTTCAAAATCCATGTCCACATGTTTACAATTTCACGTCAAAAAATTGCTAAAATTCCAGTTGAAATTTTTTCAAAGTCCCTTAAAAATTTTCCAATTTTTGTCCCAATTCTTCCCATTCCCATTGAAACTTTTCAAATCCCTCTCAAAATTGTTGAAATTCTCTTGAAGCTTTTAAAATTCTCTCTAGAATTTTCAAAATCCATGTCCACGTTTACAATTTCACGTCAAAAAATTGCTAAAATTCCAGTTGCAATTTTTTCAAAGTCCCTTAAAAATTTTCCAATTTTTGTCCCAATTCTTCCCATTCCCATTGAAACTTTTCAAATCCCTCTCCAAATTGTTGAAATTCTGTTGAAGCTTTTAAAATTCTCTCTAGAATTTTCAAAATCCATGGCCACATGTTTACAATTTCACGTCAAAAAATTGCTAAAATTCCAGTTGAAATTTTTTCAAAGTCCCTTAAAAATTTTCCAATTTTTGTCCCAATTCTTCCCATTCCCATTGAAACTTTTCAAATCCTCTCAAAATTGTTGAAATTCTGTTGAAGCTTTTAAAATTCTCTAGAATTTTCAAAATCCATGTCCACATGTTTACAATTTCACGTCAAAAAATTGCTAAAATTCCAGTTGAAATTTTTTCAAAGTCCCTTAAAAATTTTCCAATTTTTGTCCCAATTCTTCCCATTCCCATTGAAACTTTTCAAATCCCTCTCCAAATTGTTGAAATTCTCTTGAAGCTTTTAAAATTCTCTCTAGAATTTTCAAAATCCATGTCCACATGTTTACAATTTCACGTCAAAAAATTGCTAAAATTCCAGTTGAAATTTTTTCAAAGTCCCTTAAAAATTTTCCAATTTTTGTCCCAATTCTTCCCATTCCCATTGAAACTTTTCAAATCCCTCTCCAAATTGTTGAAATTCTGTTGAAGCTTTTAAAATTCTCTCTAGAATTTTCAAAATCCATGTCCACATGTTTACAATTTCACGTCAAAAAATTGCTAAAATTCCAGTTGAAATTTTTTCAAAGTCCCTTAAAAATTTTCCAATTTTTGTCCCAATTCTTCCCATTCCCATTGAAACTTTTCAAATCCCTCCCAAAATTGTTGAAATTCTCTTGAAGCTTTTAAAATTCTCTCTAGAATTTTCAAAATCCATGTCCACATGTTTACAATTTCACGTCAAAAAATTGCTAAAATTCCAGTTGAAATTTTTTCAAAGTCCCTTAAAAATTTTCCAATTTTTGTCCCAATTCTTCCCATTCCCATTGAAACTTTTCAAATCCCTCTCCAAATTGTTGAAATTCTCTTGAAGCTTTTAAAATTCTCTCTAGAATTTTCAAAATCCATGGCCACATGTTTACGATTTCACGTCAAAAAATTGCTAAAATTCCAGTTGAAATTTTTTCAAAGTCCCTTAAAAATTTTCCAATTTTTGTCCCAATTCTTCCCATTCCCATTGAAACTTTTCAAATCCCTCTCCAAATTGTTGAAATTCTCTTGAAGCTTTTAAAATTCTCTCTAGAATTTCCAAAATCCATGTCCACATGTTTACAATTTCACGTCAAAAAATTGCTAAAATTCCAGTTGAAATTTTTTCAAAGTCCCTTAAAAATTTCCAATTTTTGTCCCAATTCTTCCCATTCCCATTGAAACTTTTCAATCCCTCTCCAAATTGTTGAAATTCTCTTGAAGCTTTTAAAATTCTCTCTAGAATTTTCAAAATCCACTTCCACATGTTTACGATTTCACGTCAAAAAATTGCTAAAATTCCAGTTGAAATTTTTTCAAAGTCCCTTAAAAATTTTCCAATTTTTGTCCCAATTCTTCCCATTCCCATTGAAACTTTTCAAATCCCTCTCAAAATTGTTGAAATTCTCTTGAAGCTTTTAAAATTCTCTCTAGAATTTTCAAAATCCATGTCCACATGTTTACAATTTCACGTCAAAAAATTGCTAAAATTCCAGTTGAAATTTTTTCAAAGTCCCTTAAAAATTTTCCAATTTTTGTCCCAATTCTTCCCATTCCCATTGAAACTTTTCAAATCCCTCTCAAAATTGTTGAAATTCTTTGAAGCTTTTAAAATTCTCTCTAGAATTTTCAAAATCCATGTCCACATGTTTACAATTTCACGTCAAAAAATTGCTAAAATTCCAGTTGCAATTTTTTCAAAGTCCCTTAAAAATTTTCCAATTTTTGTCCCAATTCTTCCCATTCCCATTGAAACTTTTCAAATCCCTCTCCAAATTGTTGAAATTCTGTTGAAGCTTTTAAAATTCTCTCTAGAATTTTCAAAATCCATGTCCACATGTTTACAATTTCACGTCAAAAATGGCTAAAATTCCAGTTGAAATTTTTTCAAAGTCCCTTAAAAATTTTCCAATTTTTGTCCCAATTCTTCCCATTCCCATTGAAACTTTTCAAATCCCTCTCCAAAATTGTTGAAATTCTGTTGAAGCTTTTAAAATTCTCTAGAATTTTCAAAATCCATGTCCACATGTTTACAATTTCACGTCAAAAAATTGCTAAAATTCCAGTTGAAATTTTTTCAAAGTCCCTTAAAAATTTTCCAATTTTTGTCCCAATTCTTCCCATTCCCATTGAAACTTTTCAAATCCCTCTCCAAATTGTTGAAATTCTGTTGAAGCTTTTAAAATTCTCTCTAGAATTTTAAAAATCCATGTCCACATGTTTACGATTTCACGTCAAAAAATTGCTAAAATTCCAGTTGAAATTTTTTCAAAGTCCCTTAAAAATTTTCCAATTTTTGTCCCAATTCTTCCCATTCCCATTGAAACTTTTCAAATCCCTCTCCAAATTGTTGAAATTCTGTTGAAGCTTTTAAAATTCTCTCTAGAATTTTCAAAATCCATGTCCTCATGTTTACGATTTCACGTCAAAAAATTGCTAAAATTCCAGTTGCAATTTTTTCAAAGTCCCTTAAAAATTTTCCAATTTTTGTCCCAATTCTTCCCATTCCCATTGAAACTTTTCAAATCCCTCTCCAAATTGTTGAAATTCTCTTGAAGCTTTTAAAATTCTCTCTAGAATTTTCAAAATCCATGTCCACATGTTTACAATTTCACGTCAAAAAATTGCTAAAATTCCAGTTGAAATTTTTTCAAAGTCCCTTAAAAATTTTCCAATTTTTGTCCCAATTCTTCCCATTCCCATTGAAACTTTTCAAATCCCTCTCCAAATTGTTGAAATTCTCTTGAAGCTTTTAAAATTCTCTCTAGAATTTTAAAAATCCATGTCCACATGTTTACGATTTCACGTCAAAAAATTGCTAAAATTCCAGTTGAAATTTTTTCAAAGTCCCTGAAAAATTTTCCAATTTTTGTCCCAATTCTTCCCATTCCCATTGAAACTTTTCAAATCCCTCTCCAAATTGTTGAAATTCTCTTGAAGCTTTTAAAATTCTCTCTAGAATTTTCAAAATCCATGTCCACATGTTTACAATTTCACGTCAAAAAATTGCTAAAATTCCAGTTGAAATTTTTTCAAAGTCCCTTAAAAATTTTCCAATTTTTGTCCCAATTCTTCCCATTCCCATTGAAACTTTTCAAATCCCTCTCAAAATTGTTGAAATTCTCTTGAAGCTTTTAAAATTCTCTCTAGAATTTTCAAAATCCATGTCCACATGTTTACAATTTCACGTCAAAAAATTGCTAAAATTCCAGTTGAAATTTTTTCAAAGTCCCTTAAAAATTTTCCAATTTTTGTCCCAATTCTTCCCATTCCCATTGAAACTTTTCAAATCCCTCTCAAAATTGTTGAAATTCTGTTGAAGCTTTTAAAATTCTCTCTAGAATTTTCAAAATCCACTTCAACATGTTTACAATTTCACGTCAAAAAATGGCTAAAATTCCAGTTGAAATTTTTTCAAAGTCCCTTAAAAATTTTCCAATTTTTGTCCCAATTCTTCCCATTCCCATTGAAACTTTTCAAATCCCTCTCCAAATTGTTGAAATTCTGTTGAAGCTTTTAAAATTCTCTAGAATTTTCAAAATCCATGTCCACATGTTTACAATTTCACGTCAAAAAATTGCTAAAATTCCAGTTGAAATTTTTTCAAAGTCCCTTAAAAATTTTCCAATTTTTGTCCCAATTCTTCCCATTCCCATTGAAACTTTTCAAATCCCTCTCCAAATTGTTGAAATTCTGTTGAAGCTTTTAAAATTCTCTCTAGAATTTTAAAAATCCATGTCCACATGTTTACGATTTCACGTCAAAAAATTGCTAAAATTCCAGTTGAAATTTTTTCAAAGTCCCTTAAAAATTTTCCAATTTTTGTCCCAATTCTTCCCATTCCCATTGAAACTTTTCAAATCCCTCTCCAAATTGTTGAAATTCTGTTGAAGCTTTTAAAATTCTCTCTAGAAGTTTCAAAATCCATGTCCACATGTTTACAATTTCACGTCCAAATTGCTAAAATTCCAGTTGAAATTTTTTCAAAGTCCCTTAAAATTTTTCCAATTTTTGTCCCAATTCTTCCCATTCCCATTGAAACTTTTCAAATCCCTCTCAAAATTGTTGAAATTCTCTTGAAGCTTTTAAAATTCCCTCTAGAATTTTCAAAATCCATGTCCACATGTTTACAATTTCACGTCAAAAAATTTCTAAAATTCCAGTTGAAATTTTTTCAAAGTCCCTTAAAAATTTTCCAATTTTTGTCCCAATTCTTCCCATTCCCATTGAAACTTTTCAAATCCCTCTCAAAATTGTTGAAATTCTCTTGAAGCTTTTAAAATTCTCTCTAGAATTTTCAAAATCCATGTCCACATGTTTACAATTTCACGTCAAAAAATTGCTAAAATTCCAGTTGAAATTTTTTCAAAGTCCCTTAAAAATTTTCCAATTTTTGTCCCAATTCTTCCCATTCCCATTGAAACTTTTCAAATCCCTCTCAAAATTGTTGAAATTCTGTTGAAGCTTTTAAAATTCTCTCTAGAATTTTCAAAATCCATGTCCACATGTTTACAATTTCACGTCAAAAAATTGCTAAAATTCCAGTTGAAATTTTTTCAAAGTCCCTTAAATATTTTCCAATTTTTGTCCCAATTCTTCCCATTCCCATTGAAACTTTTCAAATCCCTCTCAAAATTGTTGAAATTCTCTTGAAGCTTTTAAAATTCTCTCTAGAATTTTCAAAATCCATGTCCACGTTTACAATTTCACGTCAAAAAATGGCTAAAATTCCAGTTGAAATTTTTTCAAAGTCCCTTAAAAATTTTCCAATTTTTGTCCCAATTCTTCCCATTCCCATTGAAACTTTTCAAATCCCTCTCCAAATTGTTGAAATTCTCTTGAAGCTTTTAAAATTCTCTCTAGAATTTTCAAAATCCATGTCCACGTTTACAATTTCACGTCAAAAAATGGCTAAAATTCCAGTTGAAATTTTTTCAAAGTCCCTTAAAAATTTTCCAATTTTTGTCCCAATTCTTCCCATTCCCATTGAAACTTTTCAAATCCCTCTCAAAATTGTTGAAATTCTGTTGAAGCTTTTAAAATTCTCTCTAGAATTTTCAAAATCCATGTCCACATGTTTACAATTTCACGTCAAAAAATTGCTAAAATTCCAGTTGAAATTTTTTCAAAGTCCCTTAAATATTTTCCAATTTTTGTCCCAATTCTTCCCATTCCCATTGAAACTTTTCAAATCCCTCTCAAAATTGTTGAAATTCTGTTGAAGCTTTTAAAATTCTCTCTAGAATTTTCAAAATCCATGTCCACATGTTTACAATTTCTCGTCAAAAAATTGCTAAAATTCCAGTTGAAATTTTTTCAAAGTCCCTTAAAAATTTTCCAATTTTTGTCCCAATTCTTCCCATTCCCATTGAAACTTTTCAAATCCCTCTCAAAATTGTTGAAATTCTCTTGAAGCTTTTAAAATTCTCTCTAGAATTTTCAAAATCCATGTCCACATGTTTACAATTTCACGTCAAAAAATTGCTAAAATTCCAGTTGAAATTTTTTCAAAGTCCCTGAAAAATTTTCCAATTTTTGTCCCAATTCTTCCCATTCCCATTGAAACTTTTCAAATCCCTCTCAAAATTGTTGAAATTCTCTTGAAGCTTTTAAAATTCTCTCTAGAATTTTCAAAATCCATGTCCACGTTTACAATTTCACGTCAAAAAATTGCTAAAATTCCAGTTGAAATTTTTTCAAAGTCCCTTAAAAATTTTCCAATTTTTGTCCCAATTCTTCCCATTCCCATTGAAACTTTTCAAATCCCTCTCAAAATTGTTGAAATTCTGTTGAAGCTTTTAAAATTCTCTCTAGAATTTTCAAAATCCATGTCCACATGTTTACAATTTCACATAAAAAAAATTGCTAAAATTCCAGTTGCAATTTTTTCAAAGTCCCTTAAAAATTTTCCAATTTTTGTCCCAATTCTTCCCATTCCCATTGAAACTTTTCAAATCCCTCTCCAAATTGTTGAAATTCTCTTGAAGCTTTTAAAATTCTCTCTAGAAGTTTCAAAATCCATGTCCACATGTTTACAATTTCACATCCAAATTGCTAAAATTCCAGTTAAAATTTTTCAAAGTCCCTTAAAAATTTTCCCATTTTTGTCCCAATTCTTCCCATTCCCATTGAAACTTTTCAAATCCCTCTCAAAATTGTTGAAATTCTCTTGAAGCTTTTAAAATTCTCTCTAGAATTTTCAAAATCCATGTCCACATGTTTACAATTTCATGTCAAAAAATTGCTAAAATTCCAGTTGAAATTTTTTCAAAGTCCCTTAAAAAATTTCCCTTTTTTGTCCCAATTCTTCCCATTCCCATTGAAACTTTTCAAATCCCTCTCAAAATTGTTGAAATTCTGTTGAAGCTTTTAAAATTCTCTCTAGAATTTTCAAAATCCACTTCAACATGTTTACGATTTCACGTCAAAAAATTGCTAAAATTCCAGTTGAAATTTTTTCAAAGTCCCTTAAAAATTTTCCAATTTTTGTCCCAATTCTTCCCATTCCCATTGAAACTTTTCAAATCCCTCTCAAAATTGTTGAAATTCTGTTGAAGCTTTTAAAATTCTCTCTAGAATTTTCAAAATCCATGTCCACGTTTACAATTTCACGTCAAAAAATGGCTAAAATTCCAGTTGAAATTTTTTCAAAGTCCCTTAAAAATTTTCCAATTTTTGTCCCAATTCTTCCCATTCCCATTGAAACTTTTCAAATCCCTCTCCAAATTGTTGAAATTCTCTTGAAGCTTTTAAAATTCTCTCTAGAATTTTCAAAATCCATGTCCACGTTTACAATTTCACGTCAAAAAATGGCTAAAATTCCAGTTGAAATTTTTTCAAAGTCCCTTAAAAATTTTCCAATTTTTGTCCCAATTCTTCCCATTCCCATTGAAACTTTTCAAATCCCTCTCAAAATTGTTGAAATTCTGTTGAAGCTTTTAAAATTCTCTCTAGAATTTTCAAAATCCATGTCCACATGTTTACAATTTCACGTCAAAAAATTGCTAAAATTCCAGTTGAAATTTTTTCAAAGTCCCTTAAATATTTTCCAATTTTTGTCCCAATTCTTCCCATTCCCATTGAAACTTTTCAAATCCCTCTCAAAATTGTTGAAATTCTGTTGAAGCTTTTAAAATTCTCTCTAGAATTTTCAAAATCCATGTCCACATGTTTACAATTTCTCGTCAAAAAATTGCTAAAATTCCAGTTGAAATTTTTTCAAAGTCCCTTAAAAATTTTCCAATTTTTGTCCCAATTCTTCCCATTCCCATTGAAACTTTTCAAATCCCTCTCAAAATTGTTGAAATTCTCTTGAAGCTTTTAAAATTCTCTCTAGAATTTTCAAAATCCATGTCCACATGTTTACAATTTCACGTCAAAAAATTGCTAAAATTCCAGTTGAAATTTTTTCAAAGTCCCTTAAAAATTTTCCAATTTTTGTCCCAATTCTTCCCATTCCCATTGAAACTTTTCAAATCCCTCTCAAAATTGTTGAAATTCTCTTGAAGCTTTTAAAATTCTCTCTAGAATTTTCAAAATCCATGTCCACGTTTACAATTTCACGTCAAAAAATTGCTAAAATTCCAGTTGAAATTTTTTCAAAGTCCCTTAAAAATTTTCCAATTTTTGTCCCAATTCTTCCCATTCCCATTGAAACTTTTCAAATCCCTCTCAAAATTGTTGAAATTCTGTTGAAGCTTTTAAAATTCTCTCTAGAATTTTCAAAATCCATGTCCACATGTTTACAATTTCACATAAAAAAAATTGCTAAAATTCCAGTTGCAATTTTTTCAAAGTCCCTTAAAAATTTTCCCATTTTTGTCCCAATTCTTCCCATTCCCATTGAAACTTTTCAAATCCCTCTCCAAATTGTTGAAATTCTGTTGAAGCTTTTAAAATTCTCTCTAGAAGTTTCAAAATCCATGTCCACATGTTTACAATTTCACATCCAAATTGCTAAAATTCCAGTTAAAATTTTTCAAAGTCCCTTAAAAATTTTCCCATTTTTGTCCCAATTCTTCCCATTCCCATTGAAACTTTTCAAATCCCTCTCAAAATTGTTGAAATTCTCTTGAAGCTTTTAAAATTCTCTCTAGAATTTTCAAAATCCATGTCCACATGTTTACAATTTCATGTCAAAAAATTGCTAAAATTCCAGTTGAAATTTTTTCAAAGTCCCTTAAAAAATTTCCCTTTTTTGTCCCAATTCTTCCCATTCCCATTGAAACTTTTCAAATCCCTCTCAAAATTGTTGAAATTCTGTTGAAGCTTTTAAAATTCTCTCTAGAATTTTCAAAATCCACTTCAACATGTTTACGATTTCACGTCAAAAAATTGCTAAAATTCCAGTTGAAATTTTTTCAAAGTCCCTTAAAAATTTTCCAATTTTTGTCCCAATTCTTCCCATTCCCATTGAAACTTTTCAAATCCCTCTCAAAATTGTTGAAATTCTGTTGAAGCTTTTAAAATTCTCTCTAGAATTTTCAAAATCCACTTCAACATGTTTACGATTTCACGTCAAAAAATTGCTAAAATTCCAGTTGAAATTTTTTCAAAGTCCCTTAAAAATTTTCCCATTTTTGTCCCAATTCTTCCCATTCCCATTGAAACTTTTCAAATCCCTCTCAAAATTGTTGAAATTCTCTTGAAGCTTTTAAAATTCTCTCTAGAATTTTCAAAATCCATGTCCACATGTTTACAATTTCACGTCAGAAAATTGCTAAAATTCCAGTTGAAATTTTTTCAAAGTCCCTTAAAAAATTTCCCTTTTTTGTCCCAATTCTTCCCATTCCCATTGAAACTTTTCAAATCCCTCTCCAAATTGTTGAAATTCTGTTGAAGCTTTTAAAATTCTCTCTAGAATTTTCAAAATCCATGTCCACATGTTTACAATTTCACGTCAAAAAATTGCTAAAATTCCAGTTGAAATTTTTTCAAAGTCCCTTAAAAATTTTCCAATTTTTGTCCCAATTCTTCCCATTCCCATTGAAACTTTTCAAATCCCTCTCCAAATTGTTGAAATTCTCTTGAAGCTTTTAAAATTCTCTCTAGAATTTTCAAAATCCATGTCCACGTTTACAATTTCACGTCAAAAAATGGCTAAAATTCCAGTTGAAATTTTTTCAAAGTCCCTTAAAAATTTTCCAATTTTTGTCCCAATTCTTCCCATTCCCATTGAAACTTTTCAAATCCCTCTCAAAATTGTTGAAATTCTGTTGAAGCTTTTAAAATTCTCTCTAGAATTTTCAAAATCCATGTCCACATGTTTACAATTTCACGTCAAAAAATTGCTAAAATTCCAGTTGAAATTTTTTCAAAGTCCCTTAAATATTTTCCAATTTTTGTCCCAATTCTTCCCATTCCCATTGAAACTTTTCAAATCCCTCTCAAAATTGTTGAAATTCTGTTGAAGCTTTTAAAATTCTCTCTAGAATTTTCAAAATCCATGTCCACATGTTTACAATTTCTCGTCAAAAAATTGCTAAATTCCAGTTGAAATTTTTTCAAAGTCCCTTAAAAATTTTCCAATTTTTGTCCCAATTCTTCCCATTCCCATTGAAACTTTTCAAATCCCTCTCAAAATTGTTGAAATTCTGTTGAAGCTTTTAAAATTCTCTCTAGAATTTTCAAAATCCATGTCCACATGTTTACAATTTCACGTCAAAAAATTGCTAAAATTCCAGTTGAAATTTTTTCAAAGTCCCTTAAAAATTTTCCAATTTTTGTCCCAATTCTTCCCATTCCCATTGAAACTTTTCAAATCCCTCTCAAAATTGTTGAAATTCTCTTGAAGCTTTTAAAATTCTCTCTAGAATTTTCAAAATCCATGTCCACGTTTACAATTTCACGTCAAAAAATTGCTAAAATTCCAGTTGAAATTTTTTCAAAGTCCCTTAAAAATTTTCCAATTTTTGTCCCAATTCTTCCCATTCCCATTGAAACTTTTCAAATCCCTCTCAAAATTGTTGAAATTCTGTTGAAGCTTTTAAAATTCTCTCTAGAATTTTCAAAATCCACTTCAACATGTTTACAATTTCACGTCAAAAAATTGCTAAAATTCCAGTTGCAATTTTTTCAAAGTCCCTTAAAAATTTTCCAATTTTTGTCCCAATTCTTCCCATTCCCATTGAAACTTTTCAAATCCCTCTCCAAATTGTTGAAATTCTGTTGAAGCTTTTAAAATTCTCTCTAGAAGTTTCAAAATCCATGTCCACATGTTTACAATTTCACATCCAAATTGCTAAAATTCCAGTTAAAATTTTTCAAAGTCCCTTAAAAATTTTCCCATTTTTGTCCCAATTCTTCCCATTCCCATTGAAACTTTTCAAATCCCTCTCTAAATTGTTGAAATTCTCTTGAAGCTTTTAAAATTCTCTCTAGAATTTTCAAAATCCATGTCCACATGTTTACAATTTCATGTCAAAAAATTGCTAAAATTCCAGTTGAAATTTTTTCAAAGTCCCTTAAAAAATTTCCCTTTTTTGTCCCAATTCTTCCCATTCCCATTGAAACTTTTCAAATCCCTCTCAAAATTGTTGAAATTCTGTTGAAGCTTTTAAAATTCTCTAGAATTTTCAAAATCCATGTCCACATGTTTACAATTTCACGTCAAAAAATTGCTAAAATTCCAGTTGAAATTTTTTCAAAGTCCCTTAAAAATTTTCCAATTTTTGTCCCAATTCTTCCCATTCCCATTGAAACTTTTCAAATCCCTCTCCAAATTGTTGAAATTCTCTTGAAGCTTTTAAAATTCTCTCTAGAATTTTCAAAATCCATGTCCACATGTTTACAATTTCACGTCAAAAAATTGCTAAAATTCCAGTTGAAATTTTTTCAAAGTCCCTTAAAAATTTTCCAATTTTTGTCCCAATTCTTCCCATTCCCATTGAAACTTTTCAAATCCCTCTCAAAATTGTTGAAATTCTCTTGAAGCTTTTAAAATTCTCTCTAGAATTTTCAAAATCCATGTCCACATGTTTACAATTTCACGTCAAAAAATTGCTAAAATTCCAGTTGAAATTTTTTCAAAGTCCCTTAAAAATTTTCCAATTTTTGTCCCAATTCTTCCCATTCCCATTGAAACTTTTCAAATCCCTCTCAAAATTGTTGAAATTCTCTTGAAGCTTTTAAAATTCTCTCTAGAATTTTCAAAATCCATGTCCACATGTTTACAATTTCACGTCAAAAAATTGCTAAAATTCCAGTTGAAATTTTTTCAAAGTCCCTTAAAAATTTTTTAATTTTTGTCCCAATTCTTCCCATTCCCATTGAAACTTTTCAAATCCCTCTCAAAATTGTTGAAATTCTCTTGAAGCTTTTAAAATTCTCTCTAGAATTTTCAAAATCCATGTCCACATGTTTACGATTTCACGTCAAAAAATTGCTAAAATTCCAGTTGAAATTTTTTCAAAGTCCCTTAAAAATTTTCCAATTTTTGTCCCAATTCTTCCCATTCCCATTGAAACTTTTCAAATCCCTCTCAAAATTGTTGAAATTCTGTTGAAGCTTTTAAAATTCTCTCTAGAATTTTCAAAATCCATGTCCACATGTTTACAATTTCTCGTCAAAAAATTGCTAAATTCCAGTTGAAATTTTTTCAAAGTCCCTTAAAAATTTTCCAATTTTTGTCCCAATTCTTCCCATTCCCATTGAAACTTTTCAAATCCCTCTCCAAATTGTTGAAATTCTGTTGAAGCTTTTAAAATTCTCTCTAGAATTTTCAAAATCCATGTCCACATGTTTACAATTTCACGTCAAAAAATTGCTAAAATTCCAGTTGAAATTTTTTCAAAGTCCCTTAAAAATTTTCCAATTTTTGTCCCAATTCTTCCCATTCCCATTGAAACTTTTCAAATCCCTCTCAAAATTGTTGAAATTCTCTTGAAGCTTTTAAAATTCTCTCTAGAATTTTCAAAATCCATGTCCACGTTTACAATTTCACGTCAAAAAATTGCTAAAATTCCAGTTGAAATTTTTTCAAAGTCCCTTAAAAATTTTCCAATTTTTGTCCCAATTCTTCCCATTCCCATTGAAACTTTTCAAATCCCTCTCCAAATTGTTGAAATTCTGTTGAAGCTTTTAAAATTCTCTCTAGAAGTTTCAAAATCCATGTCCACATGTTTACAATTTCACATCCAAATTGCTAAAATTCCAGTTAAAATTTTTCAAAGTCCCTTAAAAATTTTCCCATTTTTGTCCCAATTCTTCCCATTCCCATTGAAACTTTTCAAATCCCTCTCTAAATTGTTGAAATTCTCTTGAAGCTTTTAAAATTCTCTCTAGAATTTTCAAAATCCATGTCCACATGTTTACAATTTCATGTCAAAAAATTGCTAAAATTCCAGTTGAAATTTTTTCAAAGTCCCTTAAAAAATTTCCCTTTTTTGTCCCAATTCTTCCCATTCCCATTGAAACTTTTCAAATCCCTCTCAAAATTGTTGAAATTCTGTTGAAGCTTTTAAAATTCTCTAGAATTTTCAAAATCCATGTCCACATGTTTACAATTTCACGTCAAAAAATTGCTAAAATTCCAGTTGAAATTTTTTCAAAGTCCCTTAAAAATTTTCCAATTTTTGTCCCAATTCTTCCCATTCCCATTGAAACTTTTCAAATCCCTCTCCAAATTGTTGAAATTCTCTTGAAGCTTTTAAAATTCTCTCTAGAATTTTCAAAATCCATGTCCACATGTTTACAATTTCACGTCAAAAAATTGCTAAAATTCCAGTTGAAATTTTTTCAAAGTCCCTTAAAAATTTTCCAATTTTTGTCCCAATTCTTCCCATTCCCATTGAAACTTTTCAAATCCCTCTCAAAATTGTTGAAATTCTCTTGAAGCTTTTAAAATTCTCTCTAGAATTTTCAAAATCCATGTCCACATGTTTACAATTTCACGTCAAAAAATTGCTAAAATTCCAGTTGAAATTTTTTCAAAGTCCCTTAAAAATTTTCCAATTTTTGTCCCAATTCTTCCCATTCCCATTGAAACTTTTCAAATCCCTCTCAAAATTGTTGAAATTCTCTTGAAGCTTTTAAAATTCTCTCTAGAATTTTCAAAATCCATGTCCACATGTTTACAATTTCACGTCAAAAAATTGCTAAAATTCCAGTTGAAATTTTTTCAAAGTCCCTTAAAAATTTTTTAATTTTTGTCCCAATTCTTCCCATTCCCATTGAAACTTTTCAAATCCCTCTCAAAATTGTTGAAATTCTCTTGAAGCTTTTAAAATTCTCTCTAGAATTTTCAAAATCCATGTCCACATGTTTACGATTTCACGTCAAAAAATTGCTAAAATTCCAGTTGAAATTTTTTCAAAGTCCCTTAAAAATTTTCCAATTTTTGTCCCAATTCTTCCCATTC
>NW_028116007.1:0-12999 GCF_964273445.1 Streptopelia decaocto
CCGTGTCCCCATGTCCCCATGATGTCCCCATGCTGTCCCATGCTGTCCCCATGTCCCATGTCCCCATGATGTCCCATGTCCCCATGCTGTCCCATGTCCCCATGTCCCCCCGTGTCCCCATGTCCCCATGCTGTCCCATGTCCCCATGCTGTCCCATGTCCCCATGCTGTCCCATGTCCCCATGTCCCCATGCTGTCCCCATGTCCCCCCATGTCCCCATGGTGTCCCCATGTCCCTACCGGGCGCACAGCTGTCGACAAGCGCGCCGAGCGCCCCGTGTCCCCGTGTCCCCATGATGTCCCATGTCCCCCCATGTCCCATGTCCCCCCATGTCCCCATGCTGTCCCATGTCCCCATGATGTCCCATGTCCCCCCATGTCCCATGTCCCTACCGGGCGCGCAGCTGTCAACAAGCGCGCCGAGCGCCCCATGTCCCCATGATGTCCCATGTCCCCATGATGTCCCATGTCCCCCCATGTCCCATGTCCCCATGATGTCCCATGTCCCCATGCTGTCCCCATGTCCCCATGTCCCCCCATGTCCCCATGTCCCCCCATGTCCCATGTCCCCATGATGTCCCATGTCCCCCCATGTCCCATGTCCTCACCGGGCGCGCAGCTGTCGACGAGCGCGCCGAGCGCCCCGTGTCCCCATGATGTCCCATGTCCCCATGATGTCCCATGTCCCCCCATGTCCCATGTCCCCATGATGTCCCATGTCCCCCCATGTCCCATGTCCCCATGATGTCCCATGTCCCCCCATGTCCCCATGATGTCCCATGTCCCCATGATGTCCCATGTCCCCATGATGTCCCATGTCCCCCCATGTCCCCCCATGTCCCATGTCCCCATGATGTCCCCATGTCCCCATGATGTCCCCATGCTGTCCCCATGTCCCCATGATGTCCCATGTCCCCCCATGTCCCCCCATGTCCCATGTCCCTACCGGGCGCGCAGCTGTCGACGAGCGCGCCGAGCGCCCCGTGTCCCCATGCTGTCCCATGTCCCCATGATGTCCCATGTCCCCCCATGTCCCCCATGTCCCCATGATGTCCCATGTCCCCATGATGTCCCGTGTCCCTACCAGGGGCGCAGCTGTCGACGAGCGCGCCGAGCGCCCCGTGTCCCCATGCTGTCCCATGTCCCCATGATGTCCCATGTCCCCATGATGTCCCGTGTCCCCATAATGTCCCATGTCCCCATGTCCCCCATCCTCACCAGGGGCGCAGCTGTCGACGAGCGCGCCGAGCGCGCGGCCGCTCTGCCAGTCCTTGCTGAAGTTGGTGATGGGCAGGTGCGGCAGGCGGTTCTGGATCCAGCCCAGCAGCCGCTGCTTGGGCGTCTGCTTCTTGGCCTCCTCGTCGTCCTCCTCGTCCCACATGGGCATGGAGATGGAGTAGTGCAGGATCAGCGTCCAGATCAGCCCCAGGATCAGCTTCAGGTTCCCGTCCACGATGGCCTTGCTGTCTGCGGGGGGAGGGGCGTCGGGGACACCGAGGGGGACGCTGAGCCCTCAAAGCGATGGGGACACCGAGCCCTCACGGGGATGGGGACACTGAGCCCTCACGGGGATGGGGACACCGAGCCCTCACAGCGATGGGGACACTGAGCCCTCACGGGGATGGGGACACCGAGGGGGACACGGAGCCCTCACAGCAATGGGGACACTGAGCCCTTGCAGCAATGGGGACACCGAGCCCTCGCAGCCATGGGGACACCGAGGGGAACACGGAGCCCTCACAGCGATGGGGACACTGAGCCCTCAGGGGGATGGGGACACCGAGCCCTCACAGCAATGGGGACACTGAGCCCTCAGGGGGATGGGGACACCGAGCCCTCAAAGCGATGGGGACACTGAGCCCTCACAGCAATGGGGACACTGAGCCCTCAGGGGGATGGGGACACTGAGCCCTCAGGGGGATGGGGACACTGAGCCCTCAGGGGGATGGGGACACCACAAGGGACACGGAGCCCTCACGGCAATGGGGACAGAGTGGGGACACTGAGCCCTCGCAGCCGTGGGGACACCAAGGGGGACAACGAGCCCTCGCGGCCATGGGGACACCGAGCCCTTGCAGCAATGGGGACAGAGCGGGGACACGGAGCCCTCGCGGCCATGGGGACACCAAGGGGGACACGGAGCCCTCGCGGCCATGGGGACACCGAGGGGGACACTGAGCCCTCAAAGCGATGGGGACACCGAGGGGGACACGGAGCCCTCGCGGCCATGGGGACACTGAGCCCCCAATGGGATGGGGACACCGAGCCCTCACGGCGATGGGGACACCATAGGGGGACACTGCAGCCTCATGGGGAGGGGGACTCTGAACCTTCACTGGGATGGGGACACTGTGGGGGGGACACTGAGCCCTCAATGGGATGGGGACACCGTGGGGACACCGAGGGGACACCGTGGGGACACCGTGGGGACACCGTGGGGACACCGCGCCCTCACTGGGATGGGGACACCGTGGGGACACCGTGGGGACACCGCGCCCTAAGGGGACAGGGACACAGCGGGAGACCCACGGGGGACGCGGTGCCAGCGCAGGGACGGGGACAGGGCGCCAGACACCCCCACGATGGGGACACGGGTGACGCGGCGCCGGGGGGGGGGGTGGGGGGTGCCCGGACGCCTGGGTCCCCGCTGGCGGTCTGGGGGCGTGTCACCGCGGGAGCCGGACGCCTGGGTCCCGCTATTGCGGGTGGGAGGGCTCCCGGACGCCTGGGTCCCCATCGGTGGTTGGGGGGGGGGGCACAAGGGCGGGAGCCCGGATGCCTGGGTCCCTGTTACTGGGGTTGGGAGGCTCCCCGGATGCCTGGGTCCCCATCGGCGGTTTGGGGGGGGGGGTGGGGGGGTGTAAGGGCGGGTGCCCGGATGCCTGGGTCCCCGTTATCGGGGTTGGGAGGGCTCCCGGACGCCTGGGTCCCCGCTGGCGGTTTTGGGGGGGACAAGGGCGGGTGCCCGGACGCCTGGGTCCCCGCTGGCGGTTTTGGGGTGTAAGGGCGGGTGCCCGGACGCCTGGGTCCCCGTTGTGGGGGTGATGGCGGGTTCCCGGACGCCTGGGTCCCCCGCCCCGCGGGAGGGGGGAGAGGCGCGCGGGGCGGTGGGGGATGGGCCCCGGGCCCGCCCCCGGCCCCACCCCCCGCTCCAGCATTTTTTGGCCTTATATGGGCTCGGGCTCCAGCGAGGCCCCGCCCCCCGGCGGCCCCGCCCCCGCCCCCCCGGGAAGCCCCCGGGACCCCCCGCGGGGACCCCGGGACCCCCGGACCCCCCGGAGCCCACGGGCGGGCGGGGGGGGGGGGACCCGCGTGGGGGGGGGGCGGGCGGGGCGCGCGCCGCAATCTGTGCCCGCGGGCTGTGGGAACCGCAGGGCGGGGCCCCCCCGCCCCCCCCCACCCCACCCCCCCGCGGGACGAGGGTCCCGCGCGTGTCCCCCCCGCATTCCTGCGCGGGGCGCGGGCGCGGCCCCCCCGCCTTTGTGATGGGGCCGAGGGGGCGGGGAGGGGCGCGGGGGCCCGAGCCGGGGGGCTGGGATGGGGGGGTCCCAAATGGGGGCGCTCCCGAAGCGGGGGAGCCCGGGGGGGCTAAAATGGGGGGGGGGGTCTTCTATGGAGCCCCAGGGGGGGTCACCCAGCACCCGACTGGCGGATGGGGGGGCCCCAAAGGCTCCGGGGAGGGGGTCCCACCACCACCCCTTTCGGGGCCCCCCCAGCAGCTCATTGCCATGGGGGGGAGGGCATGGAGGGGGGATCCCCAAGTGCGCCATTGGGGGGGGCATCGTGCGACTGTGAGGGTCTTGGGGGGCTCCCCAAAGTCTGCCCATTGCTCTGGGGGGCGGGGGGGGCTCCCCAAAGCCATCGTGCTACTATAAGGGTCTCGGGGGGCTCCCCAAAAGCATCATCCTACTATAAGGGTCCTGGGGGGGGCTCCCTAAAGGCATCACACTCCTATGAGGGTCCTGGGGGGCTCTGCAGACCCCGCCCGCTGCTCGGGGGGCTCCCCAAAAGCATCGTGTTCCTATGAGGGTCTTGGGGGGCTCCCCAAAGGCCGCCTATTGCTCTAGGGGTCTGGGGGGCTCTGCAGACCCCGCCCACCGCTCGGGGGGCTCCCCAAAAGCATCGTGTTCCTATGGGGGTCCTGGGGGGCTCCCCAAAGTCATCGCGCTACTATCAGGGTCCTGGGGGGCTCCCCAAAGCCCGCCCGTCGCTCCGGGTGACTCCGCAGCGCCCCCCCCCGCCCCGGGGTGCCCCGTCCCCTGCTCGGGGTGCCCCCCCCACTCGGGGCGCCCCATCCCCACTCGGGTGCCCCATCCCCACTCGGGGCACCCCGTCCCCACTCGGGGCGCCCCATCCCCACTCGGGGTGCCCCCCCACTCGGGGCACCCCGTCCCCACTCGGGGTGCCCCGTTCCCCACTCGGGGCGCCCCATCCCCACTCGGAGTGTATCCCCCACTCGGGGTGCCCTGTTCCCCACTCGGGGCGCCCCATCCCCACTCGGGGCGCCCCATCCCCACTCGGAGTGTATCCCCCACTCGGGGTGCCCTGTTCCCCACTCGGGGCGCCCCGTCCCCACTCGGGTGCCCCATCCCCACTCGGGGCGCCATCCCCACTCGGGTGCCCCATCCCCACTCGGGGTGCCCCATCCCCACTCGGGGCGCCCCATCCCCACTCGGGGCGCCCCGTCCCCACTCGGGGCGCCCCATCCCCACTCGGGGCGCCCCATCCCCACTCGGGGCGCCCCCCCCGCCGCTCGCTGCCCCCACTCGGGGTGCCCCCCCCCCTCGCCTCTCACCGATGGACACCAGCTTGATGTTCTCCCTCTCCAGGAACTCGAGCGCCACGGACACGTTCTCCAGCTGCATCTGGCGGAACGTGGGGCGCGCGTTGTACTTGCGGCCCATCTTCTTCTGGCTCAGCACCTCGAGCAGCGCGATGAGCCGCAGCCCGTCGCCCAGGTCGGTCTGCAGGTTGCCCACGCGCTTCTGCACGCACTTGAGGTGCTCGTTGCACCAGCGCGTGAACGTGTTCTGCTGGATGCGCTTCCACGGCGCGTCCTCCGCCAGGTCCTTCTCGGTCGCCGGCATCTCCGCGTCCGCCTCGGCGCGGGACGGCGCCTCCTGCGCGCGGGGCCGGGGCGCGCCCGCGCTCATCCTGCAAGGGGGGGGGCGGGGGGGTGGGAGGGGGGTGGGAGGGGGAGGCGACGGCGCCTGCGCGCGGAGGGGGCGGCACCTGTGGGGGGGGGGGAAGGGGGGGGTGTCAGAGCGGACGGGACGGGACGGGACGGGACCCCCCGGCGGGGCGCCCACGGGCACCACCGGACACCCCGACACATCCCCACGGACACCCCGACACACCCCCACGGACACCCCCGAGACCCCCCGACACATCCCCACGGACACCCCCGACACATCCCCACGGACACATCCCCCGGACACCCCCGACACATCCCCACGGACACCCCCGACACATCCCCACGGACACCCCCGAGACCCACGGGCACCACCGGACACCCCGACACGTCCCCACGGACACCCCCGAGACCCCCCGACACATCCCCACGGACAACCCCGACACATCCCCCGGACACATCCCCCCCGACACATCCCCCGGACACCCCCGACACATCCCCACGGACACCCCCGGACACCCCCCGACACATCCCCACGGACACCCCCGACACATCCCCCGGACACCCCCGACACATCTCCCCACGGACACCCCGGAGAGCCCCCGACACATCCCCACGGACACCCCCACGACATCCCCACGGACACCCCCGGACACCCCGACACATCCCCACGGACAACCCCGACACATCCCCACGGACACCCCCGACACACCCCCACGGACACCCCCGGACACCCCGACACATCCCCACGGACACCCCGGACACCCCCGACACATCCCCACGGACACCCCCGGAGACCCCCGACACATCCCCACGGACACTCCCGAGACCCCGGACACATCCCCACGGGCACCACCGGACACCCCGACACATCCCCACGGACACTCCCGGAGACCCCCGACACATCCCCACGGACACCCCCGACACATCCCCAAGGACATCCCCGAGACCCCCCGACACATCCCCACGGACACCCCCGACACATCCCACGGACACCCCCGGAGACCCCCCGACACATCCCCACGGACACCCCGACACATCCCCACGGACACCCCCGAGACCCCCCGACACATCCCCGACACCCCCGACACATCCCCACGGACACCCCCGAGACCCCCCGACACATCCCCCCGAACACATTCCCCCTATTGGGGACACCCCCGGACACATCCCCGAACGGGGGACACCCCCGGACACACCCCCCCAAATGGGGACACCCCCCGAACTGGGGACACACATCCCCCCGCTTGGGGACACCCCCGGACACCCCCCGAAATGGGGAGACCCCCCCAATTGGGGACACCCCGCGGAAACACCCCCTGGATCAGGGGACACCCCCGGACACACGTCCCCACCTGGGGACACTCCCCGGACACACCCCCCGAACTGGGGACACCCCCCGGGGAGGGGGCGTCACTGCAGACCTGAGTGGGACACCCCCAGACACATCACCCGAATGGGGGGACACCCCCAGATACATCACCCGAACCCGGGGACACCCCCAGATACATCACATCACCCGAATGGGGGGACACCCCCGGACACATCACCCGAATTGGGGGACACCCCCGGACACATCACCCGAATTGGGGGGACACCCCCAGACACATCACCCGAACTGGGGGACACCCCCAGACACATCACCCGAACTGGGGGACACCCCCCCAGACACATCACCCGAATGGGGGGACACCCCCGGACACATCACCCGAACCGGGGGACACCCCCAGACACATCACATCACCCGAATGGGGGGACACCCCCAGACACATCACATCACCCGAATTGGGGGACACCCCCAGACACATCATCCGAATGGGGGGACACCCCCAGATACATCACCCGAATGGGGGGACACCCCTAGACAGATCACATCACCCGAATTGGGGGACACCCCCAGATACATCATCCGAATCGGGGGACACCCCCAGATACATCACCCGAATTGGGGGACACCCCCAGATACATCACCCGAATGGGGGGACACCCCCAGATACATCATCCGAATCGGGGGACACCCCCAGATACATCACCCGAACTGGGGGACACCCCCAGATACATCACATCACCCGAACTGGGGGACACCCCCGGACACATCACCCGAATGGGGGGACACCCCCGGACACATCACATCACCCGAATTGGGGGACACCCCCAGATACATCACCCGAATGGGGGGACACCCCCGGACACATCACCCGAATGGGGGGACACCCCCAGATACATCACATCACCCGAATTGGGGGACACCCCCGGACACATCACATCACCCGAATTGGGGGACACCCCAAGATACATCACCCGAATGGGGGGACACCCCTAGATACATCACCCGAATGGGGGGACACCCCCGGACACATCACCCGAATGGGGGGACACCCCCAGACACATCACCTGAATGGGGGACACCCCCAGATACATCACCCGAACGGGGGGACACCCCCAGACACATCACATCACCCGAATGGGGGGACACCCCCAGACACATCATCCGAATGGGGGGACACCCCCAGACACATCACCCGAATGGGGGGACACCCCCAGACACATCACATCACCCGAATGGGGGGACACCCCCAGACACATCATCCGAATGGGGGGACACCCCCAGATACATCACCCGAATTGGGGCACCCCCGGACACACCCCCTGGATCAGGGGACACCCCCAGACACATCACCCGAATGGGGGGACACCCCCAGACACATCACCCGAATTGGGGGACACCCCCGGACACATCACATCACCCGAATGGGGGGACACCCCCGGACACATCACCCGAATGGGGGACACCCCCCCGGACACATCATCCGAATTGGGGGACACCCCCAGATACATCACCCGAATGGGGGGACACCCCCGGACACATCACCCGAATTGGGGACACCCCCAGACACATCACCCGAACTGGGGACACCCCCAGATACATCACCCAAATTGGGGGACACCCCCCAGACACACCCCCTGGACCAGGGGACACCCCCGGACACATCACATCACCCGGATTGGGGGACACCCCCAGATACATCACCCGAATGGGGGGACACCCCCAGACACATCACCCGGATTGGGGGACACCCCAGATACATCACCCGAATTGGGGGACACCCCCGGACACATCACCCGAATGGGGGGACACCCCCTGCATCCCCAACAGGGACCCCCGAAACAGGGGACACCCCCGTGTATCCATAATGGGGACCCCTAAATCAGGGACACCCCTGCAGCCGGAAAGGGGACCCCCAAACTGGGGGGGACCCCCAAACTGGGGGGCACCCCCTGCATCCACAACAGGGACCCCCGAACCAGAACACCCCCTGCAGCCAGAAAGGGGACCCCACATTAGGGGGACACCCCCGTGCGTCTGGGGGGACCCCAAAACCAGGGGACACCCCCCGCACCTGTAACAGTGACGATTCTACTGGGGGACACCCCAATGGGGACCCCAAACCGGGGGACACCCCCCGCACCCCACCTGGGGATTTCGGGGGGGGGGGGGGAGGGGGGTGCCCAGTTCAGCGCGCTCGGCCACGCCCGTGACGTCACCCCAGGGGGCTGCCCCGCCCCCCCCCCCCCCCACCCCGGACCCTCCGAGTCCCCAAACGGGGTGTCCAGGGGTCCCCCCAAGCCCAAGAGGGGCCCCCAGACCCCAAACCGGTCCCCCCTGCTCTCCACACAGGGGGGACCCCAGACCCATTTTGGGGGGGTTCTCCTCACGACTCCCCCAAATCTCCATCAGAGGGTCCCCAAACCCCTCAGGGGGGTCCCCCAGCCCCATTCGGGGGGGTTTCTACTCACGACACCCCCGGGGTCCCCCTCAGGGGGTCCCCAAACCCCACCGAGGGTCCCCCAGCCCCATTTGGGGGGGTTCTCCTCATGATCCCCCCCAGATCCCCCTCAGGGGGTCCCCAAACCCCACCTGGGGTCCCCCACCCCTATTCGGGGGGTTCTCCCCACGACTCCCCAGGGATCCCTCAGGGGGTCCCCAAACCCCATCGGGGGTCCCCAGATCCCCCTCAGGGGGTCCCCAAACCCCCAGTGGGTCCCCCAGCCCCATTCGGGGGGTTCTCCCCACGACACCCCCAGATCCACCTCAGGGGGTCCCAAACCTCACCGGGGGTCCCCAGCCCCATTCGGGGGGGTCTCCTCACGACACCCCCGGGGTCCCTCAGGGGTCCCCAAACCTCACCGGGGGTCCCCCAGCCCCATTCGGGGGTTCTCCCCACGACACCCCCAGATCCACCTCAGGGGGTCCCCAAACCTCACCGGGGGGTCCCCCAGCCCCATTCTGGGGGGTTCTACTCACGACACCCCCGGGGTCCCTCAGGGGGTCCCCAAACCCCACTGGGGGTCCCCAGATCCCCCTCAGGGGTCCCCAAACCCCACAGGGTCTACTCATGACACCCCCAGATCCCCCTCAGGGGGTCCCCAAACCCCACTGGGGGTCCCCAGATCCCCCTCAGGGGGTCCCCAAACCCCACAGGTCTACTCATGACACCCCCAGATCCCCCTCAGGGGGTCCCCAAACCCCTCCGGGTCCCCCCGCCCCCCGTTTTCCCCGCGCTCACCGGATGCGCCGGGGGGTCCCGGTGGGTCCCGGGGGGTCCGGGGGTTCCGGGGGGTCCCGGGGGGTTCCGGGGGGTCGCGAGGATCCGCTGGGTCCGCGCGCGCCGCTGTCGCAGCTGCAGCCGGGGGGGCGCGCGGCGCGCGCGGAGCCTTAATTGGTAACGGGCGGCGAGGCCACGCCCCCTGGAGGGAGGGGGGGGGGGGGAGCGGGGGGGCGGGGACCCGGGGGGTGAGGGGGGTGTGGGGGGGGGGGGCATAGGAACCATAGGGTGAGAGGAGGGGCCGGGGGGGCCATAGGGACCCCATAGGGTGAGAGGAGGGGCCGGGGGGGCCCATAGGAACCATAGGGTGAGGGGGGTGTCCGGGGGGGCCATAGGAACCATGGGGTGAGAGGAGGGGCCGGGGGGGCCATAGGAACCATAGGGTGAGAGGAGGGGCCGGGGGGCCATAGGGATGCTATGGGGTGGGGGGGTCTATAGGGATGCTATAGGAGCCTATAGGGATGCCATAGGGTCAGATGGGAGTCCTGGCGGAGCCTATAGGGCTCTATGGGGTGTGGGGGGGGGCTATAGGTTGTATCTGTGACCTATAGGTACCCCATAGGGTGGGATGGGGGCCCCATAGGTCTGGGGGAGTCCATAGGGATGGTACATGGGGACCATACGTAAGAGTGACCTATAGAGACCCCATAGGGGCTTTTGGGGACGGGGGGACAGGGAGACCCCATAGGGCAGGACGAGGCCCCATATGGAGCAGAAAGACGTACAGGGATGCTATGGGGCCCATAGGGCAGGCAGGGGCTCTATAGGGTTCTATAGGGCTCTATAGGTGCCTATAGGGCCTCCCACGCAGTCAGGGGTTCTATAGGGTTCTATAGGGCTCTATAGGTGCCTATAGGGCCCCCCCAGCAGTCAGGGGTTCTATAGGGTTCTATAGGGTTCTATATTTGCCTATAGGGCCCCCCAGCAGTCAGGGGTTCTATAGGGTTCTATAGGGTTCTATATTTGTCTATAGGGCCCCCAGGCAGTCAGGGGCTCTATAGGGCTCTATAGGGCTCTATAGGGCTCTATAGGTGCCTATAGGGCCCCCCCAGCAGTCAGGGGTTCTATAGGGTTCTATAGGGCCCCCCAGGCAGTCAGGGGTTCTATAGGGTTCTATAGGTGCCTATAGGGCTCTATAGGGTTCTATAGGGTTCTATAGGGTTCTATAGGGCCCCCCAGGCAGTCAGGGGTTCTATAGGGTTCTATAGGTGCCTATAGGGTTCTATAGGGTTCTATAGGGCTCTATAGGGCTCTATAGGGCTCTATAGGGCCCCCCCGGCCCTGGGGTCAGGAAATGAGGCAGCACCGGAAGCCCCAGCGGGGCCTGATAACACAACGGGGCGTTATAATTAATTAACGGGGCGTCATAATTAACGGGGTGTTGTAATTAACGCGGTGTCATAATTAACAGGGTGATTACTGGGTGGTCGCTGCCATTAACGGGGAGGGCACACACTCATTAATTGGGGCGCTATAATTAACGGGACGTTATAATTAACGGGGTGATTACTGGGTGGTCGCTGCCATCAACGGGGAGGGCACACGCTCGTTAATTGGGGCGCTATAATTAACGAGGACATTCTAATTAACACGGTCATTATGGGGACCCAGGCGTTAATGGGGGGTGGGTACACACATCACCCCCCGGTTTGGGGTGCGGGGGGGGTCACCCCCATGTTTTAGGGGGCGGGGGGGTCACCCCCCATATTTCAGGGCGCGGGGGGGTCACTCGCGTGGTTTTGGGGCTCCCGGGGGGGTCACCCCCCATGTTTCAGGGCACCCCCCCATGTTTCGGGGCACCCCCCCCATATTTTGGGTCGCCCCCCCCATATTTTGGGGTGGGGGGGGTCACCCCCCATATTTCAGGGCGCGGGGGGGTCACTCACGTGGTTTTGGGGCTCCCGGGGGGGGTCACCCCCCATGTTTCGGGGCACCCCCCCCCATGTTTCGGGGCACCCCCCCCCATATTTTGGGTCGCCCCCCCCATATTTTGGGGTGGGGGGGTCACCCCCATATTTTGGGGCGCGGGGGGTGGGGGCTGCGCTGGCCCCATCGGGGGTGGGGGCTGCGCTGGCCCCATCCCCATGACCTCAGCCCCATAGGAATCTGGGGGGGGGGGGGCAGGGACGTCACTGAGAGCCGGGGGGGGGGGGGCGGGGCGCCCCGGACGCCTGGGTCCTCTCCGGGGTCAGCCCCCCCCCCCCCCCCCCCGGAATCCGCCCCCCCCGCGCTGAGTCACGGCGGCTCCGCGGTAAACACGGCCATATAGGGCCCGAAAGCGCGCGCCCCCCCGGCCCCCCCCCCCCCCACCAAAAACAGAACCCAGGCGTCCGGGCGGCCCCTCGGGACCCCCCCCCCGCAACGAGTCCGCACCAATTAGCAGCAATTAGCGGCTTTAATCCGCTTAGTGCGCCCCCCCCCACAAAACGTGACACCGGGGGGGGGAGGGTCGGTCCGGGGGGGTCGGTCCTGGGGGGGTCGGTCCTGGGGGGGTCAGTCCTGGGGGGCCCCCCCGGGGACGCCCCCAAATCGCTGCTGCAGGGCGGCCACGCGGCTCTCTGCGGGAAACGGGGTGTCAGGGGGGCCCCCCCGCTCCTGACACCCCGAAAAACCCGCCCCCCCCACTCCAGAGACCCCAAAACACCCGCCCCCCCGCTCCTGACACCCCAAAATACCCCCCCCCGCTCCTGACACCCCAAAATACCCGCCCCCGCACTCCAGAGACCCCAAAATACCCGCCCCCCCCACTCCAGAGACCCCAAAATACCCGCCCCCCCCATGTCACAGACACCCCAAAATACCCGCCCCCCCACTCCAGAGACCCCAAAATACCCGCCCCCCCCACTCCAGAGACCCCAAAATACCCGCCCCCCCCATGTCACAGACACCCCAAAACACCCGCCCCCCCCACTCCAGAGACCCCAAAACACCCGCCCCCCCGCTCCTGACACCCCAAAACACCCGCCCCCCCCACTCCAGAGACCCCAAAATACCCGCCCCCCCACGCCAGAGACCCCAAAACACCCGCCCCCCCCATGTCACAGACACCCCAAAATACCCGCCCCCCCCACTCCAGAGACCCCAAAACACCCGCCCCCCCCACTCCAGAGACCCCAAAACACCCGCCCCCCCCACTCCAGACACCCCAAAACACCCGCCCCCCCCACTCCAGAGACCCCAAAATACCCACCCCCCCACTCCAGACACCCCGAAACAGCCGCCCCCCCCACTCCACAGAGACACCCCCAGTCCTGGGGTGACC